>NC_069737.1:7774016-7926516 GCF_027358585.1 Pangasianodon hypophthalmus | reverse complement strand
ATCTCTATTAATTACGATGTCGAGTCATGTAGCTGAGGTTGAGAGCCAGAATTCATAGACCAGGCTGACAGTGCTAGCATTTCTGCCTCTAGGGCTTTCCAGTGTTTCTGGGGCACATAGTCATAGGGATAATATTTCATTTAAAAAAAACAAGCATTTAGGCCACACCTACTCCAGGTTTTAAGCTGAATACGGGTACAGATATGAATATTCAGACCTTTAAACAGATACAGATAGTGTTATTGCTTTACACCAGAGCTAGACTCACAATGAGGACATTTTAAAGAGTTATTTTCCCCAAAAGAGTCATTTTCACTCATGTTGGGTGTGATAATCAGAAACTTTTGGCAACAGAACCCGTGTGCTGTAGAGTAGAGTAGAGTTGCATGACATGTATTTGATACTTTCGCAATACTACAACAGATCTGGTACTTTCAGGACTTTCAGTGCTGCATTTAAATAGGCAAATCCTAAGATAACCTATGAAGCCTGTAGACAAATCACATTGTGCATGCTAATTTGACTTGGATGAGTGCAATGCACACAGAAATAAATAAGCAGCAGGTGCACGGATAAAGAAACCAAGTTTCTTTCACTGAGAAATGTAGCCGAGGAAGCACGACCTTGATTCGGTAGGTTAAACGGCTAAAGTATTGAGAGATTAATTAATGATTAATTGCGTTTCCTGTGTAGTGATGCATGGAGCTCGTGACACTATTTGCTTCTTGTCTAATTGTCTGATTTTTACATGCCATAAATTTGTGATAATGTTGGTGTTCAAATCAGAGATGGATGTAAAAGCAAAACACTGTTAAACGCAGAACATGGTGAAGTTTGACGTCACATTTTTGTGCGTATGTTTGCTGAGAACCTGTGATACTAAACCATGCGCAACAGAAATTCGCCTCCTGAGTCCTGATTGGTCAGTCTTACATGGCCGTAACGCATGATTTTATTTCTGAATTATTCAGTTATTTGTTTGTTTTACTTAATTCATGGAGAGCTTTGTATTCATAAAAATTGTATCCTAATTTTTAACCACTTGTACACCTGTATACTGTAACGATTTCTAATCCTACTATCTGGTGTCACTTAGAAAAGGATGGGTTCCCTTTGGAGACTGGTTTCTTTAACGTTTGCTTCCTCGTGCTGTCTCAGGGAGTTTTTTTCTTGCCATTGTCGCCTTCTGGCTTGTTCAGCCCACATCCGGATTTCTCTAAATCTGCCCTATTGTTAAAAGTACTACACAAATAAATATACTTGAATTGATTGCGCACTAAAAGTCTGAATTGTTGGTGTTAAATGACTTCAGTCTGTGTGTGTTTATCCTATTTTGATTGATTTTTAAAATTATTTTTATTGTTTAGTATTGCTTTGGTATGGAGAATTGCGATACTGTACCTGATATTGGTTTCAAATACAGCAAAATTTTGTCTTGCGACAGCTAGTTAGCTTAGTTAATGTTAAGGATGGGCGAAAACATAATTGTTGTGGTATGTTTTAAAGATTTGGCTTGTGTTAAATAAATACTGAGAATATGACAATGCAAATTGAAATCGCATGCGTGTTTATCTGTGACCAGTGCAAACTAGTCGCCTAGCTGGCTAGCTACCCAGGTGTAAATGTTAATTACAGTAAAATGTAGTACTGCAGATTAGTTACGAAAAGTTAAATGGTTGTAAAGTTGATGACTGAGTTTATCGTACTGCTACGTCAACAATTCGCAGATAGATTTTGGGATTGTGGTAAACAGATGTTTTGGTCAGTCTCAGGGGCAGATATACAGGGTTACATTTCCACAGTGTGGCCTTTTTCTAGTGTACCGTGGGTAATAGCAGAAGGGGAACTAGTGGGGGAAGGTGTGGATGCAAGGGCAAGAGGACATATCAAATTTAGATATCATGTATGACCTTGCTTTTTATGAATGGAAAAGTGTTTCTAGGCTATTTTTAGTAGTTTTGTGGCCATTTTAACTGACTGGTCTATAAATGTACAATAGTTATCATGTATAGTAGATTTACTGTGTGTGTGTGTGTGTGTGTGTGTGTGTGTGTGTGTGTGTGTTTGTGTGTGTGTGTGATATAAACTAGACACCAAAAGAATGTTTCTAAATGACAATACGCTGCATTTATACAAGACTTCATCACGATTTTCTACATACAAGGCATTTGAACATAAAGATAAAATAAACATAATACAGAGATGATTATTTTTGGGGACAAAGGTTTGATTGACACTACGATTCTGTGAGACTCCAATAAGCAGTGACAGAGCATTAGAAATATTTTGGCACCCCTACAGACCATAGCCTTCTTCTTCTTTACCGTACAGCTTGTCCGAAAATGTCACAGCATGGCATACCCAAGTGTCCCGTAACAGAAGGCCTAAAAATACTTGCTTAATAACCCCTAAATATGTCCCATACTGCAACCCTAAACGACAGCCTGCATTCCACATGAGCAGGCAATAGCAGAAAGTTCAGTGCCAGATATCAGGTTCACTTCAGTTTTAGCAAATAAAAAGAGAAACTGGGAAAAGTGTGCTGAAGGTCATTCCAGTATGATGTATGCTGGGGTTGGGGGGTGAGTGCTGGAGAGAGACAGAGATACCGTATTCATCTAAAATTTGCCAGAGTCCAGCTACATAAAATGTCTTTGTCTGGATATGCGACTAACATGAGCGAATGAATACAGCGGTTTATGGCTATAGATAATATAAGACATGGTTATGTTTTGGTTTGAACTGGCTCTTCACTTCATTACGTTAGAAGTTATTTTTGATTATACGATATATTCTAATAAATATACTTGATTCTGGTTCTCTTTTTTTTTTTTCCAAAATATCTACAAATTTGTCATTTAACCTACTGTGACTCTAACCAGGATAAAGCAGTTACTGAGGATGAACGAGGGAACGCGGACGATGTATCTGTACATCCCCGTGCTAATGAACGTGGTCTTTCTTTGTTCCGAAAGATTCGTATCTGCTCGGGTGACGTTTTGTCCCGATGCACATGTCTACTCTGAGACACATCTGAAGTTCCAAATTTGAAGCGGGGGAAATAAATGCATACCTCTCTGCCAATTTAAACCATTCTTTTTCCATCAAATATGTCCGAACTAGCTCTCTAGCTTTTCTTTCCGTAGCTAGTCTCTTTACATAAGTGCATGTGATTGGATAAACGTTAGCAGAGGATCTGATACAGAGGTCGAGCTGGTTCGCGTTTAACAAAACTGGAGTTGCTGAACTACACTACATTGATCGGCTCTGCTACGGTGTTTTTCGCACGGTTCAGTCTGGTGAAATATTTGCTGGGCCTGCGTTCCACCAGTTGACGACCCCTGCTTTAGAGCTTATCGCACGTACACATGCCTCAGTGTTTGTCTGGTTAGTGGAGGCCATTTTATGAAATGTCCCAAATGTTTATGTAGTGTCAGTGGATAAGGGACTTCATATATGAGTCAATGAGAGCAGGCAAGAATTTTTTTTTTTTTTTTTCCCAAATGGGGCAACACAATGAAATGGCTGTGTAATAACGTAAAGCCTAAAACACACAGCTAAAGATCATGTACGTTTTTATGAGCTGAGTGAGTGGTTTAAATAGTTTAAATTAGGCTACTTAATTAGTTTGCGATTTAGAAATTGGAAAATTAAATTTGTTAAATATCACAGACACGTCTCTATTAATTACGATGTCGAGGTTGAGAGCCAGAATTCACAGACCAGGCTGACAGTGCTAGCATTTCTGCCTCTAGGGCTTTCCAGTGTTTCTGGGGCATGTAGTCGTAGGGATAATATTTCATTTAAAAACAAATGTTTAGGCCACACCTACTCCAGGTTTTAAGCTGAATACAGGTACAGATATGAATATTCGGACCTTTAAACAGATACAGATAGTGTCCTTGCATTACACCACAACAGGACTCACAATGAGGACATTTTAAAGAGTTATTTTCCACAAAAGAGTCATTTTCACTCATATTGGTTGTGATTATCAGAAACTTTTGGCAACAGAACCCATGTGCTGTAGAGTAGAGTAGAGTAGAGTAGAGTTGCATGACATGTGTTTGATACTTTCGCAATACTACAACAGATCGCTTCTAGAACATTCAGTACTTTTAATGCTACATTTAAATAGGCAAATGCTAGGATAACCTATGAAGCCTGTAGACAAGTCAGGTTGTTGTTGTTGTTCTTTTGGCTGCTCCCGTTAGGGATTGCCTCAGCGGATCATTGGTCCGCATATTTGATTTGGCACAGTTTTTACACCGGATGCCCTTTTTGATGCAACCCTTCCCAAATTTATCCAGGCTTGGGAGCGGCACTGGAAGTGCACTGTCTTGTGCAACACCAGTGGCTGGTTCCCTGGCCGGGAATCGAACACAAGCCACAGTGGTAAGAGTGCAGAGACCTAACCACTAGTCCTCCAGGGACCCTTATCTCACATTCGAACACATGCCTCAGTGTTTGTCTGGTTGGTGGAGGCCATTTTATGAAATGTCGCATGTGTTCGAACGTTGATGTAGTATCAGTGGCCGAGGGACCTCGTGTATGAGTTGCAATGACAGCAGGCAAGAAGTTTGCTTCCGAGTGGGACAACGCAATCAAATGGCTGTGTAATGAAATAAAGCATAAAGCACTTAACTAATGCTTTTATGAGCTTAATTGAGTGTTATTTAATTTCATGTTATCCCATTAGTAAACAGTAGCCTTGGCTTAATGTGTTGATTCTTGTAGACTGCTGATTAGTTAGCAGGAGTGGTATCAACAAGTCATCACTTTACAAGTATAAGCCTTTAAGTCTTTTAAGCAAGGCTCGAGTGTACATCAAATCCCAAGTAGCTGCTCAAAGCAGCGTGATCTTCATCTTGTAGTGGTTGGTACTTGGATTGCTCCTTAGCATTTGCTATTGTTTGCTATGTTTCACTATTGCTAAGCAGCATGGATACTTTGATTCCTGTGTTTTGTAGTAAGATCGGATGGGTGGTTCTGCCTCAGCATCTGGCACGCAGTCCAGGAAACTGAACAGGGAGACTCTGTGGCCATGGTGAGATCCACCACTGGAATGTGATCCCAAATTTTTCAAATTTACAACACATCACTGTGAAATGAACAAAATATGCATAATATTTATGACAAGCCCTTGATAACAAAGATGATCACTGCAAAAATACACTGAAGGATGAATACAATGAAGGCGTTTCCTGATTGACGGGAAGCTTCGGATTTTTCCCATTCTGGTTTTCTTATGTACAAGTTCCGAATTATTGTACAAACAGGTAGATGGAACGCCCATTTTCTCTCGGTTTTCCTCTCTCTCACCACACTCCTGCAGTGTGTGACCTTTTTCTCCTAGGAACATTGTTCTGATAAGTTCCTGGCTGACTACCTCTCTTGATTTAATGCCTTTTGTGTCCTTCTCCCTGGTACAGTTGCTACAGAAACCTCCAGAAAGCTCCAAACTGATCTCGGATTACTGTAAATCTCTGCCACCTGGTTACGTAAAAGCACGCGTAAGACAGTGATACCTCAGTGGTTAAGGTTCTGTGCTAGTGCCCATGTACAGTATATTATACATTATTCAGATTGAACAGATAGCGTGGACTAAATGGGGGCACTCTTTTTCTTTTTCTTTTTTTTTTTTTTTTTTTTTTTTTTTGGACACCTTTCCAGAATGTTCACATGGCAAACATGAGGCTTGTGCATCGCTGCATAATACATTTACATAGTAACTGCCTGGTCAGTGTTGCAGAGGTTTAAATTAGGCTGTTAATTTGTTTATATTTTCACAAATAGAACCATTTACATTCATTAGAAAATATCGCAGGCAGGTACAAACAAAACATTAACTGCCCAAGCGAGAGTGCAAAAATAGCCCCACGCATATCTCTGGATAAGTCCAATTATGAACAGCGATGAGTCATGGGGAACTGTCAGAGCTAGAATACAGAAAGTGCTGCCATTTCCACCTCTGGGTTTTGTGTTGTTGGGGCAAAGTGGTAGGGTTCATTGACTGTTGCTGTTACACCACACTGCATCTGCATCAGAAATCCATATTCGAAATCGGTAGGCCAACCAAAGTCATTTCTCCACACCAGAACAACACTTTGGCCAAAAATCCATTTAAAAGTAGAACAAAATGAGAAAAACACACACAGATTGAAGTCATTTAACACTCAAAAATCAGAGAGTAAGTGCTAAATTACTTCATGTCCATGAGACAACGTGAGGAAGGAACTGGTATTCTTCTGGGGGTCACCCAGGCACGGATTGGCCATCGGGAAATTCGAGAGAAATTCTGGTGGCCTGGCCTGCCTTGCGATTGGTTTGGCCTGCTTCCTTTTTTTCTTTTTTTTCTATTTGTGATGCGGCCAACTGGCTGCCAAGTCCTGCAGTTCCTAGAAATTATGTTTGGTCCATATAGTAAAAGTAAAATGTAATGTAGCTTGTGCTTTTCTTTTGAGATACACTCAACAACCAAATTATTAGGATCCCTATTCCAAAACTAGATAAACTGTTTGCTCTGAGATGCTTTTCTGCTCACAACTGATGTAAAGAGTTGTTGTTTGACTTACTGTTGCCTTCTTGAACCAGTCTGTCCATTTTTTTGACCTTTCTCGTCAACAAGGTGATAATATGTACTGAACTACCACGCACTGAGGGGGTATTTTTTGTCTTTCACACCATTCTGTGTAAAATCTAGAGACTGTTATCTGTGAAAATCCCAGGAGATCAGCAGTTTCTGAAATACTCAAGCGATCCTGTCTGGCAGTGGCCATCAATCCATGATCAGAGTCACTTGGATATCTTTTTTCCCCCTATTCTGATGTTTGGTCTTAACATTAACTGAAGCTTTTGCCCATGTCTACATGATTTTATTTATTGAGCTGCTGCCTCATTGGATGAATAAGCAGAGGTGCAGGGGTTGGTGAATGTATGTTACAATAGGTGGTCAATGGTCTTAAAATTTGTTGTGGGTTCATGGGGTGGCCTGGGTGGATGTAAAACTCCCGGGTTGAATTTTTGTCCCAGTCTGGCCCTGGCAACACCAGATAGTGGGTTATAAATGATTAATCTAATCTACCGAACCTACGTCAAAGTTACAATGGTTTTGAGCCAAATTTCTCACCAAGTTGCTTGTGTTGACTTTTTTCTGAACCTTTTTTTTTTTTTTTTTTTTTTTTTTTTTTTTTAAGCCGTGTACCTGCCGTTTCAAGCTCCTGCGCGCCTTGCTCATCTGAATCGAATTTGCATATGCAGTTTGATTAGTCTCTAGGCTAAGCATGTCATCTTTGCGTTTGCCTATTCATCGAAAATAATGAACGTTCTAGAATCAGACCGTTGTTGTATTGCGAAAGCATCAAATGTTTGTTGCCTTGTGCACCTGAAATTAGCCCATGGGTTCTGTAGCCAAGAGTTTCCGATTTTCACAACATCCTTCAATGATATGTGTGATACTTGTGATGAATAACTTATCTATTAAACCTCCTTCTAAAAGATCTTGCGAACCCAGCTGTCTATCATCCATTTGTGAACATCTTGCTATTTTTTCCAGAAAAGGTGGTGATGAATATACAGACATGTTTTTTTTTTTTGTTTTTCTTCGTCTTTTTGTCTGAAGGTGTAATGAAAGTCAATTTTCAGCCCAACTGATTTCGTAAGGGTGCTATATTGCTCTGTTTTTACTGCTGAAAGATTATCTGCAAATAAATATTTTCATTTTGTGAATAGTAATTCTGTTATTAAAACTTATCTAACATGAGGACATTCTCAAACAAGAAAGAATTAAAGAGAGAAAGAGGGGAAAGGGGCTGTCTAGGGAGACTAGGGAGCACTGAAAGGACAAGAACGTGTGCCAGCTGAATTGTTTGTAGCTTTTCAGCTAGAGTTCATTTGTGTGAATATGTGTACGAGAGAGAGAGTGTGAGACTGTTGCGTATCGTGCTCTGTGAGCAGTCGTGTGTAACCTGTTGCTGTTCCATTTGAACAGTGCCAGCTGTCACCCTGTTACGAGACACTTAATCATGCGGCCTTCACCTCACAGCCCAGGAGTGTATCTGTGCATGTGTGTGTCCGTATCTGTGTGCATATGCGTGTAAGTAAGTACAGGGTGCTCTGTAGGCTGTTTTTCAAACCTGTCACATACCCAAAGCATGTTCTCACATTAACCATTTGACTTCTGGCATTCACATAAAAAAATACTCTTAATATACATAGAAAATACTGCTCACCTCCATGAAGTTAGCACCCCATATAACAAGAATCTGACTAAAACTTATACAAACTTATTCAAATTAATTTCAACAAATGCAATATTTCAGTGTAAGTCTATGGCTGGGTGTAAGGTCAGAGTGCATCAAAACTAAAATTAAGAACTAGTGGATGTGAGAGTAAAACTAGTGAATGTGAGGGTAAAGCTTTGAATATAACAGTAAATCTACTGAATCTGAGAATACAACTAGTGAATGTAAAAGTACTGAAAGTAAGAGTATAACTAGTGAATGTAAGAGTAATACTACTGAATATGAGGGTAAAACTACTGAATATGACGGTAAAGCTACTGAATATGAGGGTAAAAACTACTGAATATGAGAATAAAACTAGTGAACACAAGAGGAAAGCTAGAGAGTGTGAGTAAAACTCGTGCCCGTGAGAGGAATGAGAGAGTAAAACTACTGAATGTGATGGTAAAGCTTTGAATATAACAGTAAATATACTGAATCTGAGAATACAGCTAGTGAATGCGAGAGTAAAAGTACTTAAAGTAAGAGTGTAACTAGTGAACGTAAGAGTAATACTACTGAATATGAGGGTAAAGCTACTGAATATGAGGGTAAAGCTACTGAATATGAGGGTAAAACTACTGAATATGAGGGTAAAACTACTGAATATGAGGGTAAAACTACTGAATATGAGGGTAAAACTACTGAATATGATGGTAAAGCTACTGAATATGAGGGTAAAAACTAGTGAATGTGAGAATAAAACTAGTGAATACAAGAGGAAAGCTAGAGTGTGAGTAAAACTTGTGCCCGTGAGAGGAATGAGAGTAAATCTACTGAATGTGATGGTAAAAATTACTGACCGTAAAAGTAAAACTAGGAAATATGAGAGTAATACTAATGAATGTGAGAATAAAACAACAGATTGTGAGACAACTACTGAATGTGAGAGTAAAACTTTGAATGTGACAGTAAAAATACCGAGTCTGGGAGTAAAACTACAGAGTCTAAAAGTAAAGTGTTGATTTAGTAAAACTACTGAATGTGAGGATGAAACTACTGAAAGTGATAGTAAAATTACTGACTGTGAACAAAACTAGGGAATGTGAGAGTAAAACAAGTGAATGAGAATAAAACTACTGCATATGAGGGGTAAACTTAGTTAAAGTGAAGATAAAACTACTGATTGTGTGAGCAAAACTACTGAATGCAAACTGCAATGCAATGTTGATTGAGTAAAACTACTGAATGTGAGGATGAAACTACTGAAAGTGATAGTAAAATTACTGAATGTGAACAAAACTAGGGAATGTGAGAGTAAAACAAGTGAATGAGAATAAAACTACTGAATGAGGGGTAAACCTAGTTAAAGTGAGCATAAAACTACTGATTGTGTGAGCAAATCTACTGAATACAAAAGTAAAGCTACTGAACGTGAGTAAATCTAGTGAATGTGAGGGCAAAACTACTGAATATGAGAGTAAAACTAGTGAATGAGAATAAAACTACTGAATGTGCGGGGTAAACCTAGTTAAAGTTAGAGTAAAACTACTGATTGTGAGATTAAAACTAGTTCATATGAGATCAAATCTACTGAACGTGAGCATAAACCTGATGAATTTGATGGGGAGTGAATATAAGATACATGCACGTGAGATGAATTGCGTTAGTAGCCTGTTCAGTGTGTGCGCGCGTGTGTGTGTGCGTGTGTGTGTGTGTGTGTGTGTGTGTGTTTTTCTATTTCAGGAACTGCTACATCATTCGCTTGTTGTTTTGTTGGCATGCTGTGCTAGTTGTGTCTGTCTGCATGTCGTCTGCATTGATTTGTCCTTTGTCCTGTAGAGAGCAGTCAATTTCTTTATTTACACATCAAATGGTGCAGTGCAGGGAACTTTTTTATTTTTTTTTTCTGACCTGTATGACCAATTTGCTTCCCTTTTATAACTTGCCTTGTAACACAATGGAAAATATATGCGTGGACCCAATTTTGCATATTTTTCATATCTTCAGCGGTTGGAGACAAGCAGTCTATTTGAAAAATCCCAATAGAAATAAAGCTGTGTGTCTGAGACAGTGTATGAATACACATTTGTTTATTCTATTAATTTGATCTTTCTTCTCTCTCGCTTTATCTCTTCACTCTTTCAGGGCTTTTTTTTGTCTCTCTGCAATGACAGACGCTTCCCTTGGTTCAGTTTAACCAATATTACACGCTCTAAAAGACACTGTCTCAGACAGAGAAAGAGAAACAGAGAGATAAAGAGAGATTAGGAAAAGAGAAAGTTATCTAAAGGATTAATTACAGTATAATGCTGCTGCTTTATTGTTGAAGTGTGTGAAGTGTTTTCAGTACTGTCGTAAGCCCATAAGACATGTGTCGTAAGACACATCCCTCCGGCTCTGACTGTCTTTGTGGAGGCTTTCTGTGTTTTTCACCAGTAGGACATTATGGTCAGTAGTCATGTACGTGCCCATACACTGTGTATGACATTTGATCAAGCACCAACAGATGGTGTTTCAAAACAGGCGTGAGATAATGGGAGATGCTGCTATACAGCATTGCCTAAGAGTCCTGAAGAATTATTATTATTATTATTATTATTATTATTATTATTATTAACTATGAGTAACAGCTCAAAGAATAGGCTATGGATGTAATCTTTTTTTGGGTGTGTATTGTATTGTGCGATGGATGTTTTCATGATTTTGCATTTTAGTTCATCCTTTAATTATAACATCACCTAGTAGTGGAACAACACAGCCCTTCTTGGTGATCTTTAGGATGTGATCTTAACCCCAACCACCAAGTCCCATGCCTGGTGTCAATGCGCCAAAGCGTTGCTGAGATACAGGCTTTCATGTTTGGCGTCTTTGCTGTCAACTTCATTAGTGCATTACTGACAGTCGGGCCCCATCGCAAGACCGTATTTGTTCAAGGAGTAGCTGAAAGACCGTTATGGCTACAATTTAAGATGGCAGACATTCCAATATGGCGGACTTTAAAATGATCATAATTATTAGATATGATACTAAGGAATCATTTTCTGGTGTATTTGTTTATTCTGTAACAAAACTTTTAAGTTATAGGGAAAAATTATAGGGAGAGTTACAACAAGGTTTTGCAGCCAGAGACCCCTTTTAACTATAAAATAAATTGCATGAACCTGCTCCAAACACATAATAGGCTCATTAATAAAATGTGTGCAATAATATTTTGGCTATTAAATTGAAGCTATTTATTCCTGAACTTTCCACCAATAGAGAATGCATTAGGTCCAATATGACATTATTTAGTCCTACCTTTATTTAATTTATTTTTTTTTATTGAATTGAGCTTTGGATTAAACCCATTCAATTCAATTTGTATAATAACTAATAGCTGTAGGAACTCAATAATTCATAGCTTTGATACATAATTAAGAGCTTTGATAATAGTGGGTTGTGCTTTTTACCAGTGTAACTAAATTTTTTTTAAAAATGACACACTCCTGTTTGAGAACTGTGCTGGAGGGTTTAAGGGGCACAACCAAAAACTGCTGAGATTTCTGGGACCATGACTAATTAGTGTGCCTAAAGAAACAACATGCTATACCTTACGTCTGTGCTTGGACTATAATAATAATAATAATAATAATAATAATAATAATAATATACTTTTGAATGCTGTTTGTTAGATAGCAGGTTAAGTTACAGATGGCAGCAATAGCAGCTTCAACAAATCTTGGTGCTGAGTCTGATAAAGAGCCTCATGCTAAGTTTGTTTTTTTGTTATTCAATGCCCATCTGAGTCTTTAAGGTCACTGTAATGTAGACTGATGTCACTGTATGACCTTCAGCTCCATCTGGTGGCCACTGCTTTCGAAATGCACGGCAAAGTGTAAATGGGAGCACAGAAGTGTGACTTTGCAGTATTGTGAGTCTCAGAACTGTACTATAGTGTAGACTATTATGACTTTATTTTTCAGCATTAAGGCAATGAACTGTGTTGCAAGGATCATTGCCTTGGTGCATTGGCAATGCTTTTACAACTCATACGGGAAATCACGTTATCAGAATAATCTGTTTAATATGCAACAGATGTATATGTACAGCACCCTGGGATGATTTTTTTTTTAATGCATTCTGTTTTGACATAAAGCAACAGAGCAGGAAGGAGGAGTGGAAGGTCAGAGAGAGAGAGAGAGAGAAAGAGAGAGATACTGTGGTAATCGGTACCATTTGTGCTGCAGAGATACAGAGGCTCCCTGAGGCAACCAGCATTACAACACACACAATCACACAATCACACACGCACACACAAACTTTACTAATGCAATGTCAGGCCGTTTGCGTGACGCTGTTTACTCTCCCGGTCAGAACATGTGTGCTTATTTTATGGTTAATATGTCATCAGCCTGCTTGGAAAGGTCATGATGATAAAACAGCACATTTTATTAAGTAAAAAAGATTATTGAGGATTCTGATTAAGGTTGTATAATGCCATGACTGTTGTCCTAATTTCTCTAGGCTCTCTCTCTGGTTTAATGCTAATTAATTCTCCCCCTAAGTTCTAATTAAAAAAAAAAAGAAAAGAAAAGAACAGCTGATTCAATACCAGTGATGAATTATGCAAGTCCTTATGAGCACTGGGGAATCAGAGTTGTGGCATGTGACACAACTGCTTTTACTTTAAAGAGCCAAAAAGTTTCCATTTGATTACTGAGGTTAAGGTTAGGCTTAGATTTAGATGTAGGCATTCAATAGTAATTAAGTCAGTGGAAGGTCCTGACAACGTTGTGTGGGCGTGGTGTTAATAACTGCTTTTCTCCTTCTTCTTTTTTTCTTCTTTTTTTTTTTTTTAATAGGACGAAGCAAGGACTTATAATGACGACCGAATTGCAAGAGATTGCCATCATGGAGGACAAGCCTTTACTTACGGGTCAAACAGACAGCGTGAAGGTCACTGATATAAACACACACACACACCCACACCCACACACACACACACATCCACACCAAAATAATGTTGACTTCCATTCACTAAATCTCCATAAAGATGAATAATTAATGAAGGGTTGTATGGCAAATATTTCTATGGATTTAAACCTTCCACTTTCTTTATGTGGACTATTTCAATCGGGTATTAAAATAGGCATGGGTTTTTTTGTTTGTTTTTTTTTTTTTTTGTGTAGCCCAGGGATTTTGATGTCACTACGGATATTTCCATGGGAGCTTTTGTTCTGCGTCATCTCTGCACCTCAAGTCATGTGGTGGTTTCACAGGCTCAAATGATCATGTTAACACCAAGCGGTGGCGTCAAGAGCTCGACTTCCATATAAGGCTCTTCCTTAGCTTTATGTGCAGTGAGAATTATTCGGGGTTGCAGAAAGATTATGCATGTATGTACAAATGAGTTTTCTGGAGCCACCTGCTGGTAACTTGAAACATTGAAAGACTCAGTAGACATAGTAGCAGCAGGCTTATTAATAAAATAAACTAAAAAAAAGAACACAGCTGTGCATTGTGATTACTATTCATATGCAAAGACTGTAAGATTTGATTACTGTAATTCTTACGCAGGATTTTTTTTAAAATGCTACACAGCTGTCAGGTGATTTGAAAAGCCTTTGCATTAGCAAATATACAGTAATGTAAACAGAACACATACATCTCCTCTCCATGGCACTAGCTAAAAAGTATTCATAACGTGAAGCATCACTACGAAACAAAACAAATCCACTTCAAATTGTCTTATTCGATCAGCAAGTACAAATAATACATGGAGTATGCTGAAGTACTCCAGACTTCGGATTAGCATATGCTGTCCTTTTTCGAATAATATACTAATGTTTTTCAGCTATCAAGATTCAAGATTCAAAGTGTTTATTGTCATGTGCACAGTGAGGAAAACCAAGTTTCCCTGTACAATGAAATTCTTTCTTTGCTGTCCACATTGAGTGCCGAGATAAATGCAAGCTATGTAAAAATAAAATAAAAAAAATAAAAACAGACACGCATACATACAAACAAACATAATAAAGTGTAGCTATGTTGCAGAAGTAGAAATATAGATTATGTATATAGAAATATAGGCTATGTACATCTGTATGTGTGAGTGTGCAATGTTGACTTGATTGTCGATCCAGTGTCTTTTCCTGTCATAATTCATGATTACTGACATAATTACAGGCTGATGTTAGTAATGCGAAAGTCTCTCTCAAGGCAGGAAGGGTGAAAAATGATGGATTCCATTGAGAATGTGAAGGCAGATGCCTTTTCCACTTTGCCAGCCATGTGTGGTCTTAATTAGCACGATGAAAGCCACAGGGGGAAACTGGGACTTGAAAAAATACCGTACCAGAACTGATCCCCATATAAAAAATCTGTCCATAGTTCAGGAACATGAACCAGCTCTGCTTTTGTAGCAGACTTCCTGTTTTGGTTTATTCAATCACGTGCATTTATGTAGAAATATTTAGCTGAAGGCATCTCATCGGACCAGAGACTAGCTACAAGGCTAGAGCTGTTAGGTCAGAAAGGGGAGAGTTTTCACAGACTTTCGTAGATTTTTATTTCATTTTATTTACCCTCTCAGGTCTGAAACTTTATATAGCCGGACCTTTCTAAATTTTAGTTGAGTAATCTTGCTTTAGAGCATATGGTGGAAATAGTGGAGTAATTGGTGTAATTGTATTTATGATGAACTGGTTATAAAAGATTATAGATGTGCTAAATTCTGTTAGAAGGTTTACAGGTAGCTGTTTTGTATAACCCTTGATAAACTTCGTTGTCCCTCTGTTTCTGTGTAGGAGGCTGAGATCGCAGCCAGAATATTGTTGGACCGGGGTCAGGTAAGAAGCTGATACGAGGCTATTTATATAGATGTTGATAAGATAATAGGATAATTACGGTACACAATTAACTTTAACTGCATAACTTAATATTGGCTGGTGTGTATGTGTGTATGTGTGTATGTGTGTGTGTGTGTGTGTGGGGTTCAGGAGTACAATATTGAGACCCCGCATGGTTTGGTGCATGTGACGCTGCACGGCACAGGAAGTACCCGTCGGCCAGCTATACTGACCTATCATGATGTTGGAATGGACAGTAAGTCTCTGTCTCTTTCTCTCTCTCTCTCTCTCTCTCTATCTCTATCTGTCTGTCTCTCTCACACACACACACACACACACACTCATACACACATATAAGAAGTACACCTGGACTCAGATTAACTTAAAGATTAAGTCAAAAGGTCAGCTTCTCAATTATAGACCTGTGTTTTAAGCTAGCGAGGAACAAAGTCATGATTGTATGGTATATTTTGGCTAGCGTTAAACAAATGACAAAGAATAAAGCAATGCAAATAAAGACTGAGGTACTGAAACACCACTGGCATCTACCTCTTGTGTCTACCTAGCAGTCTCTTTATTAGGGATAGCAGGAGCATATGGGGCGTCTCCATATTGCATAAAGATGTATATTTATAGAGTGGCATAGGGGGGCACTGCCTCATAGCTCCAGGGTCTCTGGTTCAAACCTGAGCTTGGGTTACTATGTGGAGTTTTGCATGTTTTCCCTGTGTCTGTATTGATTTCCTTTGGGTTCTCCAGGTTCCTCCAACCTCCTGTAAATATGTCTTTGTCTTAGGTAAGAGCTGCTTCTCTACTTTCTTCAAATTTGAGGAGATGCAGGAGATTGTGAAGAACTTCACAGTGGTTCATGTAGACGCCCCAGGACAAGAGGAGGGAGCTGCGCCCTATCCTTCTGGGTAGCCAGGGTGTGGGTGTGGTTGTGTGTTAGGGGTTGCATAGACTAGTCGACTACTACATTCACTAAAACAGTGAGGCAGAATATAAAATATACTAGTCTGAAAATATGCCAGATTAAATGAAGCCAATTCTACAGTCAACTGCACATTGTTTAAGACTATTCTGGTAAAAATGTTTTCTTTTTCTTTTGCTTTAATGAAACGTTGTCACTTTCATATCACTTTAATAATTCAGTGTATAAAATCTCACTCCCATCTGCTCCCACAGGAGTTCTGAAAATCAAACCCATTCCCCCAGTTAGTTTTGTTGTCCTCAATTAAAGCTAAATTTAAAAAAATTTAAAACCTTTACACTGTGCTATAGTAAACTCTGCTGTTACCAGCACTGCATGAAACAGTGCATTCCATCCAAACTCATTTTTGGATGCTACTGAGGCCACAGTAGCCCATGTGGCGTGTCAATGTCAGCCGTTGCTGTAGATGAGCTATAAGGAGGGCTCTACTGACACACACGAGCTTCCATGCTGCGCGCTCTCAGTTCCAGAATCAAGGGTTTCAGCTAGAGTCGCTAGGTCGTCTGCAAGAGTAGATTTAAATGCAGTTATTGGTTGGCTAGTAAAAATGAAGTCAGGCAACCCCGCCCATGTGTGTGTGTGTGTGTGTGTGTGTGTGTGTGTGTGTGTGTGTGTGTGTGTGTGTGTTAGTTACAGTTTCATAAGGGATGCTTTGTGACCATTATACAGTATATAATGATATAGCATGACATGTACCTGTTTCAGATTTACTTCCTGTAATATACCACTATTACCAACATACCATCACCCTCCTAATGACAATCAGTGTATATTTTCTTCTTTTTAGGTATCATTATTTTTCCATGGATCAGCTTGCAGAAATGATCCCATCAGTCATACAGTTTTTCAAGTAAGTTGATCAGTCAAAAAAAAAAAAATTCAGTTGCCATGACAAGTAGTCAGCTGAGCATGGTGAAGAATTCGATTTATTTATTTATTTATTTTACACTGACGGTATGAACTTTCCAAGTCACTGCACAGCAGTTATTTGCAGTGTGTTTTTTTTCGGGTTGGCATTCCAGTCACACCTCATATTTTCTCTGCTTAAAAGGCAGAAAGATCGATCCAAAAAGACCTTAACAACAGAACTTACCCAGAAGGCATTTGAGATCAGATGTGAGTTTCTTTTTCTAAAGAGGGGAAAAAAGGCAGACAAAGTGGATCAGTGTAAATAGGAGCTATAAAATACTTAAAGTGCTGTTTGTAATTTTTACTGTCCAGAAACAGCAATTTCAATTGTAATTCACAAGCCTTCTGTTCTCAACCAGTCACATGGCCTTCTGTTAAAACTACAAATGCCTCATGAGTTGCTTTTTAAAGGGGCAGACCTCAGCAGCTGAAATTTCCAGGCCAAGGCGTGCCAGTAGATGTCTTAAAAGAAGAAACCAGCTCGATCCATCCAAGGCCATCTACTCTAGCTATCTAATTACAAATGACTGAAATGACTATACATAGTCAAAGTATATAACTGTAAATATTAGCAGTTAAATCACTTTATTTTCATATTGCGCTTGCTGCCAACAGTAAGTGTGCTTTGATTGAAGTCTACTGCTAACCCTCTCCTTCATTGTATAGCAATGCAAGGCCAGTCTTATGGGCTGCAATAGAAAGAAAAGGTTTTACCTGCTTTACCCTTTTTATTATTACAAAACCTGAACATCTAGAGTTACAGTTTTTTCAGTGGTGATTTTGTACCCTTCATATTTTGTTGGATTACCTGTATTTCTGTCTACCGTGACCAGCTGCCTTAAATACCACACTCAGTATTGCTAACTAGTCTTCTGTGTGTGTCCACTGGTGTAGTTTCCGTACTGTGATCGGAGTTGGAGTTGGAGCAGGGGCCTATGTCCTTTCAAAGTTCACAGTAAGCCTCTCTCTGTCACCTTACTTGTGACTCTCTAGTAAGATTTTTGCATCCAAAAGTGAGCTAAAGCGGGCCAAGACCTTCAAGTAGAGACACTGGTAAACAATAGTGAGGAATCATGACAATAATTTCTAGAGAACAAAAATATCACCATGAAAACAGTTTGCTTGTAAAAACTGTATTTTAGCATTTCACACAATGAAATTATTTTAGTAACAGAGACGTCACACACAGTTTTACTATAATTTTACAAATGTCCTCATGTTAAATTTAATTGGAAATGAACTGTTTTATATATTAAAAATAATGGTTTTTTTTTAGATAGATAGATAGATAGATAGGCAGGCCATTAGAGATCACTTTAGTCTAAGAGCTCTCATTATGATACAGTGGTGTTACACTCATTCATACATTGTCTGGAGTTTATTCAATTATTCATTCTCTCTCTCTCTCTCTTTCACTCTCTCTCTCTCTCTCAGCTTAAAAATCCAGACTCTGTGGAAGGTCTTGTTCTGATAAATATTGACCCGAACGCTCGCGGCTGGATAGACTGGGCCGCCCAAAAGGTGCGTTTTTCCCTCTCTCATACGATTGGTACAGTAACACTCTCTGCTGTTTTTTTCTGTGTTGGGAGAATTTCATTTATATTAGTTTTTCTCTTTTTTCCTTTCTCTGTCTCTCTCTCTCTCTTTCTTTCATTCCAGCTCAGCACACTGACTTCCTCACTTGCCGATCAGCTCCTTGGTCACCTCTTCAGTCAGGTGCGTGTGTGTTTTCTTGTGGTTGTGTGTGGTAATCAAATCCATAACCGTTAAATTTACACTGTTTGTGTGTGTGTGTGTGTGTGTGTGTGCGCGTGTGTGCGCACAGGAGGAGACTTCGTCCAACACTGAGCTTGTTCAGGCACACAGAGAGAGAATCTCAACAGCCTCCAACCTGGTGAACATCGACCTCTTCTGGAAGAGCTACAACAAGTACACTCTCTCTCTTTCTCTTTCTCTCTCTCTCTCTCTCTCTCTCTTCCCATCTTAAATGTTATTTTTCTGTCTTTCAGTCGCAGGGATCTGAACATCGACCGTAGCAGCACTCTCAAGTGAGTTTAACAAAATAACTAATATAATAATAGTATTCATATGGTTTGGCTAAAATGCAAGGATTTGACGTCTCCCTGTCTTTCTGTCTTTCCCTCTTTCTTCTCAGATGTCCCGTCATGCTGGTGGTAGGGGACCAGGCACCATATGAAGAAGCTGCAGTAAGTCCTCATACAATCGAGAACCATTTTTAAACAAGATATAGGTACTTTGATCTGGACACTTTATATGTTTATACACTGTCATATCTTGCTGCTTATGACTTTCTATGTGAATTTTTATATGTGAAGTTTTACAGCTCAGTATTTCATCCTACCCTATAGGTACATGTGGATATTAAAGGGGTACTTTACTAGTGTTTTTTTTTTTCAACCTTATCTCTGTCTACCACATATGTACAGTATATGTGATTACTACAGACAAGAATTAAAAAAAAAAAAAAAAAAAAAAGAGTTTCCCTGTTCAAGGAAAAGAAAGGAAAAATCACTCAAAGCTTACTTATAATTGAAGTCTAAGAGCTGTTTTTTTTTTGTAGGAGGCTTTCTTCAATTTCTTCAAATTGCTTGTAAATTAAAGCTGTAAATTCAACCTTCCAGACATGCATTACCTCTGTCTAGAGTCAGTGTAGGTTAAAGTAAACATGAAATGTCACAAACCTTACACAAAGTATTAGAATAGCTTTTTTTTCTTACTTTAATGTAGTAAAAAGAGCAGCATTGCTAAGACTTTTTCATGTCTTTCATTCCAATTCTAACATCCCATTTTTATTTTTAACTGTTCCACTGTGACTGTTGTATTTGTGTATTTTTAATCATTTCTAATGCCCATTTTGTAGTTATTTATTTTAAGCATTTATTGACAAAGTTCAGCTGCCTCAGACTTCCATTAAAAGCACATTTTCAGTGAAGAGATTGCTATACCTTTCTATTTTCAAGGAAATGTGTCAAAATTCTTGTCTATAGGAGATAGATAGAGATAGAGGGTACTTTATTGATGCTCAAGGGGAAATTTGGTATCACAACAACTACAAATCTAAGACTTAACAATTCACAATACTTTAAAAATGCACAATAAACTCACAATATACCACAAATAAGAGGGAACAAAAATGTACCTATAAATAGCTATAAAGTTATTTAGAGACTCCTGTAAAGACTCCTGTAAAGATTCCTGTATCGATTAACTGTATGAAATATTTTACAGGTTGGCAGGCTTAAAACTGTACATTAGACATGTGCTAAGTCGTTGTGGTAGTGTGTGTATAAAAATGTACAGTAGTCATAAGTCATAGTGATCCTATGTAAAAACTGTTGTGTAATTTGCAGTGTAGTAGTTGGGTATGCAAAATCAGTAGACATGTCCATCGTCTCCAATGTCCACATAGCTCCAGAACCTCGACGTTGACTCATTGTAGAGCTGGAATACAGTGGGCAAGAATGACTTCTTGTACTTCTTGTAGTAATGACACACACTACAAATGCAGTGAATACAGAATATTCTGTTAACTTGACGCAACGTATGGTGCTTTCACACTAACCCTTTTTTTTCTCAACTGCCAGTGCAAGTTTTACATGTAATGGTACTTCCAAAGTTGAAAAAAGTTCAACTACGTGATGTTAAAGTGCTATTTTTTTCTCCCGACCAATCAGGCAACAAACATGGAACACACAGTGCTGGTGACAAATTTGTCTTGCTGGTAAATGAAAATAACGATCATGTACATCATGTACAATTGGAAATATTTCATTGTTAGTATCCCAGTGTTCCAATATATCTAGAACGAACAACTTGGGCGATTATTTTGGACATTCCCGAGTTGGCAATGTGACTGTAGTTGCATACATTCAAGTCCCACAAACAGCTCGTCTTGTCTTTCTCCCTTCAGAGCTACAGTGAAGGCAAACAACCTTCTCATCACCAGAGTTAAACCAATCTTCACGTAATCTTTATTACTACCATTAATAGCAGTCTGTGATGGGACTATCAAGAGCAGCCCCTTTTCATATCAGCACATAAGGTGCTTTGCCAACACTTTTTCTGTTGTAAAAAACACCACCAAGTGTGAAAGCAGCCTTAATGAGCTATTCAAAATCCAAAATTAAAATCCATTGGATGAACCATGCAATAATATTCGAGACAGCACCAGAGATTACTTATTTGACTTGATTCTCCTGCAATCTCAAAAATGTCTAGAGTCAGAGTCACAGAGATTTTGTGTTTTTGTCCATCAGGTGGAGTGCAACAGCAAACTGGACCCAACTACAACCTCATTCCTGAAGGTGCCCTTAATTTTGTATATGTTTTTTTCTTGAAGCATTTAATATCCATGAGCAGTCTGCAGTCTAACAGCTAAACTAATGCATTTCATGCTTTTTTGATCTCAAGAGTATAATATTAAATTGTTGTTTTCTCTGTGCTCTCTGCAGATGGCTGATGCTGGCGGGATGCCACAACTCACTCAAGTAATTAACGTTTTTTTAAAATTAAACATCGTTCACATCATTAATCTAATGAATCATCAAGAGTATTAAAATGCGAATGCTTTTCTTACATTATTGTTGATTGTGTCTCTGCAGCCCAGCAAGCTGACTGAAGCATTCAAATACTTCATCCAGGGAATGGGATACAGTGAGTAGTTTACAGTCACAATGATGAACTTATAAGAAAAGTTGCATCACAGCACTGATGAATTCTCTATTCTGATTGGTCAGAAGGTGTTGATCCATTTTCTATAACAGCAGCTCTGACCGTAGTGCCGGCTATAATACAAATCATAGGTTTATATTAATGCGTCGTAATATGCTATCATTTCTACAGCAGCCAATGTTAAACTGACAAACATGATAAACATGTTAATTAACAAAGAAAAACCTAGAATCATTGATCATATGGTGAAGATTTTTTTAAACTAACATTTATGTAAAGAATCTTAGGACAGAGGACTTGCCAGTCTCAGGATATCACGACAAGCTACATGTTTATTTTTGGCTTATTAACGATGTTGGTGAAGGAACGACTATTATTAGCTGTTATAACATAAATGATAACAAGAACTTTCTTGCCTTGTTTCACAATATTAAATGTAACTATAAAGGGATATCTTATTCTTTACTAAATAAAAAAATAATCATTGGCAAACTGCTGTGGAATAAGAGGAATAAAATCTTATTATCTTATCTTAATCAACTTATATAATAACTTAATCAACTTATATAATAAGAAAATAATCAACTTCAGGTGGTAACAGTAACTCCACTTCACAGCGGCCTGCTTCTTGTTTGTTTATATTTTGGTTAATGAATTAAAATTCATTCGAAAATATTATGGGTGAGACTGGTCATACTTTCTGTGAGAGTGGGGGGGATTGGTCAAAGTTTCTGTGAGAGTGGGTGGGATTGGTCAAAGTTTCTGCTGGAGTGTGCGGGATTGGTCAAGGTTTCTGTGAGAGTGGACAGGACTGGTCATACTTTCTGCAGGCGTGGTTTCTGTGAGAATGGGTGGGATTGGTTAAATGTTCTGTGAGAGTGGGTGGGATTGGTCAAAGTTTCTGTGAGAGTGGGTGGGATTGGTCAGACTTTCTGCTGGAGTGTGCCGGATTGGTCAAGGTTTCTGTGAGAGTGGACGGGACTGGTCATACTTTCTGCGGGCGTGAGTGGGATTGGTCAAAGTTTCTGTGAGAATGGGTGGGATTGGTTAAATGTTCTGTGAGAGTGGGTGGGATTGGTCAAAGTTTCTGTGAGAGTGGGTGGGATTGGTCAGACTTTCTGCTGGAGTGTGCGGGATTGGTCAAGGTTTCTGTGAGAGTGGACGGGACTGGTCATACTTTCTGCAGGAGTGGGTGGGATTGGTCAAAGTTTCTGTGAGAGTGGGTGGGATTGATCAGACTTTCTGCTGGAGTGGGCAGGATTGGTCAAAGTTTCTGTGGGAGTGGGTGGGATTGGTGAATCTTTCTGTGAGAATGGGTGGAATTGGTGAAACTTTCTGCGGGAGTGGGTGGGATTGGTCAGAGTTTCTGTGAGAGTGTGCAGGATTGGTCAGATGTTCTGCTGGAGTCGGTGGGATTGGAAAAAAATTCTGTGAGAGTGGGCAGGACTGGTCATAATTTCTGCGGGAGTGTGCAGGATTGGTCAGAGTTTCTGTGAGAATGGGTGGGATTGGTCAAATGTTCTGCTGGAGAGGGGGGATTGGAAAAACATTCTGTGAGAGTGTGCAGGATCAGTCAAAGTTTCTGTGAGAGTGGGCGGGATCAGTTAAAGTTTCTGCTGGAGTGTGCGGGATTGGTCAAAGTTTCTGTGAGAGTGGGTGGGATTGATCAAACTTTCTGCAGGAGTGAGCAGAATTGGTTAAACTTTCTGCGGGAATGGGCAGGATCAGTCAAACTTTCTTCGAGAGTGGGTGGGTTTGGTAAAGTTTCTGTGAGAGTGGGTGGGATTGGTCATACTTTCTCTGAGAGTGGGTGGGATTAGTCAAACTTTCTGTGAGAGTGCAAACTTTTGCACCCAACTGTAATATTATTACACAGGACCTAGATGGCCAAAAACCTCTTTACCTAATGTACATTCTCTCTTTCTGTTCATCAGTGGCATCCTCCTGCATGACCCGTCTCTCCCGCTCTCGCACCACCTCTCTCTCTTCATCCTACTCCCTGGAGGGCTCTCGCTCAAGATCACGCACCCTCTCCCAGGGCTCCGTAGGTGGAAACATGCCCCCTACCTCCTCCAACACAATGGAGGTGTCCTGCTGAAGAGCAAGAGAAAGAGAACAAGAGAGAGAGAGGTGGATGGATGGATGGATAGATGGATAAGCCACTACTGTTGAGAGGGTCATAACAATCAGTCATATCCATTCATCAAAGTGTAACGCAAGAAAGGAAGAGAGACATAAAGAGAGAGAGAGAGAGAGATACTCCTCTTACCAAACTAAATCTCATTCTCATGTATAATTCGCTCATCCCGTACTTGGGGGAAGTGAGAGATTCTTAAGGGAAGCGAGCTGGAAACAAGTGACATGGGGAGAGAGGGAGAAAAAAAATCCACCCCTTTATCTCTCCATCCCTCTGTCAACTTAACATCTGTGGTGCAGGTAGGGGCCTGTAGAGAGACCCAAGATGTAGTGATAACCAATAGTAATACTTCTAATATAGAATATTAATTATGATTATCTATAAATAATGACAGTAATGTAATTAAAAACAGTTCACTTAATTACATGTTGAAAAATAGAGGAAAAAAAAAACACAATAGAGTAGCAATACTCATCATGTGTCTGTTGAGTTCTTTTGGTATACTATTTGGTGTGTTTGGAGTGGGTTTTTTTTAAATGAATTTATTTAAAAAAGGTGTTCGATAAATACCAATGTCTTTCGGTGGCAGCCAGCTCATGTCTTCCATTTGACTTATTTGAAAACAATAATAAGTGGGGAAATGGTAAATATGGGAAACTGTGTGTGGAAATGAAAGATTGAGACATTCGTATGTTTGACTGCTCCAAACTGCATGGTAGAGTTGTTACATTTTTTTTTTTGATGATGATGATGGCAATGATGTGAGAGTATATGGATTATGGAGATGCTGAATTATACAAAGACAAAAGAGCAAAACAGACAAAACAGATGAAGTTTTAAGCTTCTGCTACCTGGATTTTTTTTTTTTTTTTTTTTTTTTTTTTTTTTTTTAAAAACACCAGCAGTATTGGTTTTATTTTAGTATGGCTGTATCCCAAATGCTGAGTGTTTGACAAAATTCATTCAACCAAGTAACAGGTTTGAAAATAATAACTTGAGGCTGATGTAAGATCTACATACATCAGCACACTTTGTTGAAGCCTAACAATTCTAGCTGCACTTTTTAAAAAAAAATATATATATATATATGCATATGCCCCAGTGCACTTCCAGTTCCAGAGAAAACACAATGGCCCTTATTCAGCAAAGTTGCATAAAATCAAGCGCAGATTTGGATGCATGGAATGACATAGGAATAAATCTGCATCTGATTCATGAAACTCTTATGAATGGCGATATGAACGCAATAGATGAATCAGCTTCATCTGCGTGGATGCAAGTTCCTCCTGACTAATCCCTTATTTACATGCCCTTGTATTCCTGCTAACTAATCCCTTATTTACATGTCCTATGCATATGGCATTTCCCAATATACCCTCTTAATATTAAGCTGTTTAAGGTCACAATCAGGTAGAAATTGTTTATAGGTTAGTTTTTTATTCATTTTAGAACTCGAATAGTTCAGATTTAACTGAAATCTGGTTTTTTTTTTTGTTGTTGTTAATTAAAGCTGTATATATAAATATAGGTGAGCCAGGTTTCTCAAACAAATCAAATCCTTAGTTCATATAAACAAAACATAGACATAAATGAAGCAGTGAAAATCAGACTACTGAAATTAACAATTCATGTCTAGTAATTTTTTTTAAGTGTTTTTTTGGATTTGAAATTTTTTAAGTGTTGATATGAAATTAATATAATTACTTCATAAAAGCAATATCTAAGGGTCTTTGAATTAGCCAGGGTCTGTGTTTCCAAAACTACACATGCTTCATGATGCCTCTTGTACACAATGCATTACCGTTACTCAAATGAAGGATTAATGAGCTGATAAAGATCAACGTCTGCCCCTTTGAGTTACTTTTACAAATTACAGGTTGACACTAAGCCCCGTTAGCTGTATTTTAGTACGAGGTTTCCGCACGCACAATTGTGATTATCAGCATCATTTGCTATGTTAATACTGCTCTACTTATAGTATTGATGATACTAACATTGGTTTTCCTTATTTAATTGTAAATCAAGCATTTTTCAGGTTGTACAAATTTTACGCTAATTTACACGCACTCTGTCCAGACGTGTTTCATACTAATACGCCAAAGATGAAACCAACAAATAAGGAAAGTAGTGTAGTCATTTTCGTGTGCTCATTTTACAGTCATATTTGACTATATGTAACTTTGATGAATAAGGGCCAGTGTGAACATTGGAAAATAATGACTATCCTGAAATTTGGATAGAATTAATGGTCTTAAAATGTTTGATGTTATAGTTAGAGCACTAACTGTGCTAGAATGTAGACATACATTCTAGCATTTGGGACAAAGGTACAGTTTCTCAAATAAAATGTTGGAAAACATTTGATATAGGCTTTTTTTTTTTTTCTCTTTCTGTTTGGCTGGCTCTCTAGCTTAGCTAAGTTATTAGTTTCATGAATTAATAATAGCCCCCTCTAACAAAACGATGATGATTTTGATAATGATGATCTGCCAGCAAATCCACTGCCACCAGACTGTTACTACTAACATCAAATGACGATAAGCTGAATTTGAAGTACTTTAACCACTAAGCTTTTCAAGCTAATCCTCAGTCAAGTATAAACATCTGTTGTATGATGTCTTTGTGTGCTCAATTAGACACACTTTACATAATTCCTGATCCAGCAAAGAAATCAATCGTTCAGTCTCAAATCTGAAGTTGCTTGTTAACAACGGCATTCGCTGCCAACACATTAGTTAACTAGCTCTTACCTAAATGCCTCTAGAGGTTCAGAGGAACTGCCTAGCTAAATTTAACCCATTATAACAAAAAAAAAAAAAAAATAGCCATATCTTTATCAAGAGAGCCAAATCACGAGCCAATACAAATCAGACCAGCGCTGTTTTTTTTTTTTTTTTTTTTTTCATTTGCAACACTCTGTGTTGTAGAAGCCATGATAATCAGCACAGCACTGCCCTGAAATACCAAATCATTAGATAATTCTCTGTTGACATGACACAGAATCCCGTCAAGAGTTTGCTACGTGTATTTGATAGGCTACATTTGTGTACTTGTCCAGCCAAATCACACTTAAACTTATGGCCTCGGTTCCAATACTGTTTTTAGCACATCCTTGGCAACTTCATTAGTTCGTCCGCATTTGCCTTGAGGGAATTCCTAGCTTAACGCTAATTCAGAAACTTAAAGGGAAAAAAAAAAAACAACAACCCTGACCTGTTGGTGTTAAATCTGTTGTCATATTGAACGCCACTGCTAGCAGTGTCCCCCCTCGTGACATCAGCATGGCACACAATCACTATCTTCTCATAGGAATAAGAAATATATACACCCAAATTAGGACCAGGACCTCTAAGCACGCTACAAATAGTACAATATAAAGATATTAACTGTGTTTCAGGGTGGAGTATTCCTTTAATTAGCTAGAGTGAAGTTTGTTGTATGGAGGTCCAAGTGACTGAGTCAGCGTAACTGCAGAGTTGCTTTCAGACTGGGTTTTATATAAAAGTAAATAAAGCACCTGTTCCTCCCTCTTCCCCTTGTGCTGCAAGTGGTCAGCGGTGCCGTCGCTTCCGAGTTGTGAGGGATCGTCAAAAACAGTATTGTAACACAAGGATGGAATTTGTGTTAAGCTTTTGTTGAGATTAGCGTTGAAAGTTGGAGCAGAAGAACATTAGTTGCTGAAATGTATAGAAATGGCACATGGTATCGTTCAGTCTATTGCTAATGGAGGAATATAGGTACAGGTGTTTGATACAGAACAAATGCTTTGCATTGCTGGATAAAGGCTTTACCAAAAAGAGTAAAGGGAAATATCTGATATAGTTTACTCTGGGGGGTTTAAAAAGGGGAAAAAAACAAATCGGAAGCGTCAGTGTTTGGGCCGGAGCCGTGTGATTGCTCTTCCACTTTAATTTGTTTATATTTTACTTTATTTCTTCAATCATACCCTTTTTAATGTTCAATCCTCCCCGTGTTTCCTGTTGTACTAGGTTACTGTCTCACTGTTCTCACAGGTTAGACATCAGTGTACTAGTTCTTGTGTAAGCTTTTTTAGCATTAGAATGTAAAAAAGGGGGAATTAACATTATTAACAAAAAAAAATGTGTAACAAAATACAATCCAAGTTTCTTGTGTGGCTAATTCTGTGTAATGCTATGAACAACCGAAAAAAAGGTATTAATAAAAAGGAAGTAAACCATGCTGGCTTGCTTTGACTTATTGTTCAAAGTGTAGTTGTATAAGGTGGATTTGTTGACTTGATGATTATCACCTCAGTTTCCTTTGTTTTTGGTCCTTTGTAATGTTAATATGCCATGAAAAATATATTTTTTTTAAATATAAAAGTGCTTAAATTTTTAAATAATTATCACAGTATCTGTGAATTTTCTAGATAAAAAGTAATATATTGTGAAATGTAATCATGTTTTTTTCATCAGCCTTTATCAGAGTTGATCAATATTAATCTTTGAAAAACAATAATACACTTTAATTACAAAATGGTCTAATTCAGATCACAAATAAATGGTAAGGACACTTTTGACTACGAAAATATTTTATTTGATCAAGCACCATTTATGTGTGTTACTACGCCTCAAATTGAACAATTGGATGGATCAATATAGATTGCAAAATTATTTACAAATAAAAAGTATTAAAGTGTCACATCTCGATATAAATATTGTAAAATTGTAAAATTCTCAATCTATGTACTCCTATTCATGGAAGACCCCATAGTTTGTTAGAGAACAGATCTAAACAAACAGCATCATGAAGACCAAGGCACTCTCAAAACAAGTCTGGGACAAAGTTCTGGAAAATTATCAGTCAGGGTTCAGTCACTCATTCTTTTATGGAAGAGTGATGAAAAGAGATATGAACCATAGGAATTTGCTAAAAGGCACGTTAGAGACTCAGCAAAACTCAACAAAGAACTTGGGAAACGATTTGGTCTGATGAGACCAAAATCCACCTATGCTATGTTCAGCAGAAATCTGACACTGCCCATCATCCTGTGAACACCATCTCCACAGAGATGCATGGAGGTGGTAGCATCAGGTTGTGGGGATGCTTTTCATCAGCAGGGACTGAGAATCTGGTCAAGGTTGAGGGCAAGATGGGTGGAGTTGGATACAGGGCAATTCTAGAAAGAAAAAAAAAAGACTTGAGACTGGGGCAGAGGTTCACCTTCCAACAACGTACTGCCATGGTTACCCTGGAGTGGTTCATAACCATGAACCAGAATGTATTAGAATGGCCCACACAAAACCCAGATCTCTATCTAATTGAGAATCTGTGTCAAGGCTTGAAAGTTGCTATTCACCATCAGTCTCCATTTAAAATCTAACAGAGCTTGAGCAGTTTTGGCAAAAGACATGGCAAAAATATGAGGATCCAGATGTGCAAAGCTGGTGGAGTAATTTCCCATTAACCTTTGTGTGGTTAAATATATATACAGTTAGGTCTGGAAGTATTTAGACAGTGATATAGTTTTTGTGATTTTGCCTTTATACACCACCACAATGGATTTGAAATAAAACAATCAAGATGTGATCGAAGTGTAGACTTTCTGCTTTACACCAATCAGCCATAACATTATGACCACTGACAGGTGAAGTGAATAATATTGATTATCTAGTTACAACAGCACCTGTCAAGGGTTGAGATATATTAGGAAGCAAGTGACCAGTCAGTTCTCGAAGTTGATGTGTTGGAAACAGGAAAAATGGGCAAGCGTAAGCATTAGAGAGACTTTACGGTCAAACGGACAAATTGTGATGGCTAGATGACTGGGTCAGAGCATTTCCATAAAGGCAGGTCTTGTGGGATGTTCCCGGTATGCAGTGGTTAGTACCTACCAAAAGTGGTCCAAGGAAGGACAACCAGTAAACTAGCGACAGGGTCATGGGTGCCCAAGGCTCACTGATGCGCGTGGGGAGTGAAGGGTAGTCCGTCTGGTCTGATCCCACAGAAGAGCTATTGTAGCACAAATTGCTGAAAAGTTAAAGCTGGCTATGATAGAAAGGTGTCAGAACACACAGTGCATCGCAGCTTGCTACGTATGGGGCTGTGTAGCCACAGACCTGTCAGAGTGCCCATGCTGACCTCTGTCCACTGCCAAAAGTGCCTACAATGGACAGGTGAGCATCAGAACTGGACCACGGAGCAATGGAAGAAGGTGGCCTGGTCCGATAAATCACATTTTCTTTTACATCATGTGGAAGGCCGGGTGCGTGTGCATCGTTTACCTGGGGGAAGAGATGGCACCAGCATGCACTATGGGAAGAACGCAAGCTGGCGGAGGCAGTGTGATGCTCTGGGCAATGCTCTGCTGGGAAACTTTGGGTCCTGGCATTCATGTGAATGCTATTTTGACACATACCACCTACCTAAACATTGTTGCAGACCAGGTACACCCCTTCACGGCAACGGTATTCCCTAATGGAAGTGACCTCTTTCGGTAGGTTAATGCGACCCGCCACTCTGTAGAAATTGTTCAGGAATGGTTCAAGGAACATGACAAAGAGTTCAAGGTGTTGACTTGGCCTCTGAGTTCCCCAGATCTCAATCCAGTTGAACATCTGTGGGGTGTGCTGGCCATCAAATCTGATCCATGGAGGCCCCACCTCGCAACTTACAGGACTTAAAGGATCTGCTTTTAACGTCTTTGTGCCAGATACCACAGCACACCTTCAGGGATCTAGTGGACTCCATGCCTCAATTGGTCAGGGCTATTTTGGCAGCAGAAGGGGGACCAACACAATATTAGGCAGGTGGTCATAATGTTATGGCTGATCGGTGTATTTTAAGAGGTCCACAAAAATATGGCATTTACCATTTAGGATTTACAGCCATTTTAAGGAAAGTACTTCCATTTTCAGGGGCTCAAAGGTATTTAGACAATTGACTGACAAGAAATTAATTGACCATGTGCGGTCCATTCCCTCGTTACTTCAAGTCAAATGAAGCAGATAAAAGGCCTGGAGTTGATATCAGATATTGAGCTGGCATTTGGCAGCTGTTCGACTGGAGCTACCAATATGAAGTCCAAGGAGATCTCAATGCAAGTGAAGGAGGCCATTATTAGGCATAAATCTATAAAAGAGATAGAAAAACCTTAGATGTGGCCAAATCAACAGTTGGGTACATTCTTAAAAAGAAAGAAAGCACTGGTGAGCTCAACAACATCGAAAGGCCTGGAAGACCATGGAAGACAACTAAAGTGGATGATCGCAGAATCCTTTCCTTGGTGAAGAACTACCCCTTCACAACATCAACAGAAGTCAAGAATACTCTGGAGAAGGTAGGCGTATCATTGTCAAAATCTACAATCAAGAGACGCCTTCATGAATGTAAATACAGAGGGTTTACGACAAGGTGCAAACCACCGGTAACATTCAACAACAGGAAAGCCAGATTAGACTTTACCAGAAAACATCTAAAAAACCCATGTTCTGGAATAAGATTCTTTGGACTGATGAAACCAAGATTAACTTGTACCAGAATGATGGGAAGAGAAAAGTATGGCGAAAGAAAGGAACAGCTCATGGTTCCAAAGTATACCACATCATGTGTCAAACATGGTGGGGGAAGTGTTATGGCATGGGCATGTATGGCTGCCATTGGAACGGGCTCACTGGTGTTTATTGATGATGTGACTGCTGACAGAAGTAGCAAGATGAATTCTGAGGTGTAAGGGCTATACTCTCTGCTACTACAAATGCTACAAAACTGATAGGACGCCGCTTCACAGTGCAGATGGATAATGACCCTAAACATACTGCGAAAGCATCTCAAGACTTTTTGAAGGCAAAGAAATGGAATATTCTTCAATGGCTAAGTCAGTTGCCTGATCTCAACCCAATAGAGCATGCCTTTCACTTACTGAAGACAAGACTGAAGGCAGAAAGACCCACAAACAAGCAGCAACTGAAGGTGGCTGCAGCGAAGGCCTGGCAAAGCATCTCCAGGGAGGAAACTCAGAATTTGAGTTTTGAGAACGTGGGCTCCAGACTTCAGGCAGTCACTGGCTGCAAAGGATTTTCATCCAAGTATTAAAATTATGGTTATATTTACAATTATGTCACTTTGTCCAAATAACTTTGAGTCCCTGAAAATGGAGGTACTTTGTTGAAAATGGCTGTAATTCCTAAATGGTAAATGCCATATTTTTGTGGAACCTCTTAAAATAAAGCTGAAAGTCTACACTTCAATCACATCTTGATAACTTTATTTCAAATCCATTGTGGTGGTGTATAAAGGCAAAATCACAAAAACTGTCATTGTCCAAATACTTCCGGACCTAACTGCATATATATATATATATATATATATATATATATATATATATATAATGATGGCAAGGACAGGTTTTCTTTATAATACAATTTATTATAAATAGACAGAGCAAAATTGGTTGAGTTTCAAACATAATGCGGAATAACACAAAATGTCTAAAACAAAGATAAAATACAGTTTATTAATCTTCAGGACTTCTTCATTGAACTTTGTTGTATATAATGGTCAGTGTTGCAATCCTACCAGAGAAATCTTTACCCAGTGATCATGATCAAAATGGTTGGAATTCATTGCAGAACAAACCTCCAAAGTTCCACTGACATCCACTTATTTGAGACACTTACAGTTGAGACAAAACACAATCATAGATGTGTTAAAAGAGCTGACAGTAAACTAAATGCTGCCAAAAGGTACAAATGCAAGAGAGCCACAGAGAGGGAGACGCAAGGGTTAGACTATAGTGCAGGTACTCAGGAGTGTTATTCATACTGTCCAAAAAGGTAATCTGTAAATGGTAAGTTGAAGAAGACTTGCAATAACAGTTTATAAAAAAGGAGATTATACTTCATGATAGCACTTAATTCAGCACTTCAGTATACATCATTCCTTCCTTACTGGATGACACAAAGATGTATGCTGAAAATCTTTCTTTGCTGTTCTGTTTCTCAAACAGTTTAGTTGAGGCTTTAACTGAATATTTTACTCAGACGTTTAAAAAAAGAAAACACAGTTTCTACTAAGAAGATGGTGTCCAGTCCCAGTGAGCGGAGATTAATTATCTCTCGGCACACATCGATAACTCCATCTGCTCTTAAAACAACGGGGTTCAGCATCAGCAGTAACACAGGGTATTTTGTTATTCGCACATCATAACCTCGACTTTCAGCTATATGCAACGCTTCTATTGCTTTCTGGATATTTGTTTTGAGTAAATCCTGTGCCAGGTGCTTGGCTTTAAATTGCTTGGTAAGCAAGATGTCAGATGTCATGTTGGGAGCTTTGCTGGAGTTTTTCACAAAAATCAAAGTCAATGTCAACTTTCTCATGTAGGAGTCTACTGCCTCTTCAGCCTTCTTCAGATCTGCCAATGCCTGAGCAATATGTCCACTATTTGCTCTAGACAGAATGGACAATGCACGATTGTACAAAGCAATGGCAGGCCAACAAGGATTGTTTTCAATGGCTCTTGTGTACATCTCAATGCTGTCTGCAAGGGATCCTTTGTGACGTAGTGTGTTGCCAGTCCTTACATAATGGTAGATCATAGAGGAAGGGGACTGTTTACAATCCAATTTTTTCTTTGCACTTTGCAAGTCTTTCTGTAACTGCTTTCTTAATGTTTCTGTCGATTCATTCTCATTGAACTTCATCAGAAGCCACATACCCCAGCACTCATGAAGTGAAGACACAATATCTTCACAGTCGCCACCCCGAGACTGTTTGAAAATGGTGTCCAGCATGTCAAGGTAGTCAGAAAAAAGTTCCTCCTTTTTGAGGATTTTTGGTATGTCATTTTTAAGAAAATGTGATAGTCTTGTTTGCACAATTAAATCTCTAGACTCTTTTTCCATCTCCAGGTTAGTTAAACCACTTGGCTTTTCGATGTTTAGCAAGTCCCTGAGTTCTTTCACCATTGCCTCACAGTTCTTTTCATTGGGGTCTTCCTGACAAATTTTGAGGGTCTCTTCAAACTTATTCTTGATGAATCCTGACACAGCTACAGTGGCTTTTAGTTGCCTCAGAAGGGTAAGTAACATGGAGAGAGGTGAGTTTAGTGCCCTTATCAGTTTGACTGACTCAGAGAAGTGAGTGGAGCACATCATGAGCTGGGCGGAACCAGGGTTTCCTTCTCGTGCAGTTCGACCAAAGGCTTGTTGTTCCACACGGATATTAAGGGGCAAGAAAGTCTGCACTACAAACAAACCCCCTGAAAGATTTACTTCAGTACAGACTTTGAGGTCTGTCCCACGACCAGCCAGATTGGTTGCAACAATGACACAACCTTCAGTGACCAGTTTACCTGTAACCTTAGAATTGTCCATATTGTTATTTGTGTACAGTTTCAATTTGTCTGTTGAAATGGTTTTTGAGAGGGCATTGTAGACTATTTGTGCTCGTTTAATAGTTTCGCAGATGACCAAGACTGCTCTTGGGCCTCGGTAGACTGTGGGGTTCACTGTCTTATTAACAACCTTACAAATTGTTTGTACCCACTCATTTTCATCATTAATTACAATGCCATCCTTCTCGTAAAGTTTCCTGCGTTTGAATGGTGCGATTTTGCAAGTTTTAATGCCAGGGTACAGTTTCTGCAGCAAATCAAGTTCGATTTGGTTCCCCAAAGTTCCTGTGAGCCCATAAATCCGTTTGTAACTCCTGAATAAATTTACATTGGACTTGAAATTTGTTATCACGCACATATTTGACAGTCTGGTTTGGTGCTTCATTTCAAGGAATTGCTGAAGTCCATCTCCCCATTTCATGTCATTTTGCACGACTCCTGTAGAGCTGTAATCTACAGGAACTACACCATCCTTGTGCAGAATGTATTCATGCCCTAAAGTCATTGTTTTGGCAAGAAACGCATTTTCAATCCATATTTTTAGCCTCCCATTTATGTGTTCTAGAAAGCCTGGAATGTGGAATTCATTGTGCTTCAACTTTGATGTATCTGCAGGGATCTCTAGATATTTATGTGATGGCAGTATGTCTGAATCCTCTGCCATTAGTGAGGAACGAATAAGATCTAGTGTCTTCTCTACATCCAGATCTTCAGCGTGGTTGACAACAAACCAAATCTTAGCTAAGATTAAGTTCAGAGGCTCCATGACAGGCATCTCACTGTTTAAGTAGACAACTTCTAGACCTTTGTCCAACATGAGTGAGTCCACCTCATCTACTATGACACATTGAAACTGTCTTCCAGGTCTCACTTTTTCTCTTTGGAACCTGTGTCTTAACCAGTCTCCTGCAAAACTCTCAGTTGTGCCGTAGACAACTTGACATGCATAACACTTCCTCAGGTCTTCAACTTCTGTTTTATTTACATTGTAATCCACAGTGATTCCCAGTTTTTTATAAAATAAAAGCCACTCCTTAGCATCTCGCTCTGCAAGCACCTGGGAACTGGAGATAATGTCCACACTCTCTCCCATCATGGCACGATATGCAGCAAACATGGCCACTATGCATGACTTTCCTTCGCCTGTGCCAACCTGGATTAACTGGCTAGAACCAGAAAGAACCATGATGCACCAGCTCACCATCTGAGTCGACCTTGGTTTCCATCCTTTGGTATCTTCTACTGCTTTACACAGCTTCACTAATTTCTCCTTTTTATCGTAAAGGTGTGTTGAAACAGGATCTGATGGTGACGAGGACACAGACAACACAATGTCTCTAACATCTTTTAAAGTATTCCGATCAATGTCTCTCTCTGCTTCAATTTCCTCAATGATTTTTTCAAGGCTTTTCTCTTTTGTTTCTTTAACAAAGTCATTAATTCTATCTTCAATGTTATCCACAAACTGGCTTGGTTCAATGTCCGATAATAAATCTAGCTTGTTGATCTTGTGAATTTCCACTTTGTAAAGTATTTTTGCCATCCATGTGTAGAAATCAGTCTTTACTGCCCCGACACTGTATTGCTTCACAAGGGCAGTAAACAAATCCACAACGTCGTTCTGACTCCACTGTCCATATCTGACCAAATCAAGCAATCTTGATAACAATAGATCTGTTGATGCCATAACTTGAGTTATGAGTTATAGATCAAAGTGCACTTCAAGATGCTATTCAGAAGTCCATTTCGCTCTTCCTGTGGTTAAAAACAGAACATTAAATCAGGTGATAAGAAGTAGTGCAAAAAGGCTTGTTAAAGAAGAAATTCTCAACAAACATAGCGTTCTGAAAAATCTAAAATGCTTCCGAAAATAACGACAAAAATGATACTTAAAAAAAGTTACTCTATGGTAGATAGTACAGGTAAATAGTAAAAAACTAAATCAAATCAGTATTTGGTATGACAAGTTACTATATATTTACACTAATGCAGAAGACAAAAAATCTATTACGTTATATTACATTTGATCATCAGGGGTATTTGGGTGCTGTCAATATCCTGGATTAACCTTTGATATTAATTCATTTATACTGTCAATTTTTAGTGTAGGATTAGGATTAGGATTAATCTTGTGACAAATTACCAACAAAACCATCTATGATACATAACAAGTAATTCCATGGTTCTTATTTACTTGGGTTTATTTGTAGGAATAGGCCTAATTATCAGACCTTGTCATGATCTTTTACAGGGTGTCATGGAAGTCCCTAGTGTATTTACTTTTACTTTTGATTAGTCACATTCATCATACAACAGTAATCTTCTTTGATATCTTCAGGTACAAAATCATTTGAAGAAATTTGAGAACTCAAGATACTGGAATAAACAATCTTTTAAATAATCTTTTATTTTATTGGTTACTTTTACTTAATTATGTGTTCTCTAGAAATATATTCTAGAAAATTTTTAACATATGCTTCTCTGGAAACTATATTTATAAATCAGTGTTCTAGATAGAACAATGATATAAATCCGGTAAATCACAGGTTCTCTGTATGAATTTATTATGTTCTCTATTATGTTCTCTAGGTGTAGAATTAACCATTATTATAACATAAACCTCATTGTACTCACCTCACAGGTGGAAATAAATCATCTTCAGGTAAGAATGAAATTTAATGAAAAAATATACACCCAGAGTATACATTTACACTATTTATTTTTAACATAGTACTAAGATTCATCCCGTGACAAATTACCAGCAAAACTGTCTATGATGCATAACAGGTAAATCACAGGTTCTCTCTACAGGAAACCTATTTACTTATGTTTTTTTTTTTTTGTTCATGTTCTTTAGTATAACATAAACCTCATCATACTCACGGGTAATGAAGAAGTGTCGTCAGGTAAGACAGCATCCGAAGTAATTTGGCAACAGTCTGAATTGTGGAATGAACCGTCTTATAAACAGTGCCATGGAATTCCCCCCACTTATTAACTTTCGCTTTCAGTTAAACACAGTAAACCCTCTAGGCGTCTGTAATGGGGCATTTATAACATTATGCAGGATAGCAAAAAAAAAAAAAAAGCCCTTAATATAAGCAAAATTCCTTTGTGCAGTTATGGATAGTGTTCCTTATTGTTAAATTCTTTTTCATTTGCAGTCTCTTTCCTAACAATATATTTTTAACATGCCATTACTATGGTGAAAATTATTTTCAACAGACTGCAAGATTGTTTGATGTCAGTAAAAACTGTACTGAATACCAACAGAAAACATCATGTTTAAACAAAATATGGATCATATTACTTGATGTTAAACTTGTTTTTGGTGTGTAAAGGAAAGCCCTGTAGTTTTAGCCAACCCACTTTCACTTCCTTTTTTCAATAAAAACTTCTCAACTTAATGTGGTAAAGAGTGTGGGAAGCCACATGTGAGGAGCAGTTTACTTTATATCATCTCACCTACTAGCACCTAGCAATCTACTTCATACTGGATGTCAAGATGAAGTGATCCATTATACAAGTAGCATTATAAAGTATAATCATCCAATCATCTTGCAACATTGCAGTATTTGACTATTTTTCCCCGTTATTTTTTTCCCTAAAAACAATTGCATTTTAAACTGGAATTTTCTACAGATCCTGGCACAAATGAAACAGAGTTTGTGTGAAGAGCAACAAAGCTTATTGCTTCAAATCAGGTGCCCAAGTCAAATGTAAAATGTGAACAAAATTCAATGTCATTTGTATAGTGCTTTTAACAACAGACACTGTCACAAAGGAACTTTGCAGATCTCTAATGAGCAAGCTAGAGGTGAGAGTGACAAGGAAAAACTCCCTGAGACGACATGAGGAAGGAACCTTGAGAGAAACCAGACTCAAAAGGGAAACCCATCATCTGGGTGACACCGGATAGTGGGATTATAAATCATTACAGTGTACAGGTGTAGAAGAATAAAGGCAAACAATATGAAGTATGTTGAAAGGATGTTTAGTATGAGCACATTGTGAACAAGATTCCTAGGATGAGCACAGAACAGTCTTTATGATTACAGCAACAGTTAGCAGTCTTTGTTACATGTTTCCGTAAGTGAGATTATTCGCTGAAACAAGATTTGGGCATGAGCTGTTTTTGAGAAGTCAAAATTTTTAGGGTATCCATGTGGCACCATCCACAACCGCAAAAAGTGAGTCATAACCAAAAAAAAGATGATTTTGCTCCTATAGCTTCTTTTTTTTTAATATAAAAAGGTGTTACTACTACTATCTTCCATATCTTCACTACAATATTTTGGGCCTAGTGTGTAACAAACACTGGGCATTTCATAATTTGTCTTCCTTAAATAAAAATACGCATTTATGATCAGGTCTTGGCCTTTAAATCATAATAAATCCTAATTCTAAATTAATAAATGGGATTCATTGTTTTTACTGAGCTGATTGAACTTTTTTAACAGGGTCAAGGACAGCAGGTTGATTGAAGGTGTTCTGCATGCGGACTATGGCAACACTAGAGTTGTTGTAGTCATCAACAAAGAATATGAAAGCATCAGATATTGCGTTATATGTATGACCACCAGCACCTTAGATGACCTTACCCTGGAGGTAAGGAGGTGGAGGTGATTTTGCCCTGCCAAGTTTTACAGTAAAGAGAAATCCACAGTTATAAACTCTATCCTTATCAATAGGAAGCTAATACTAGCTAATGCCAGTAAATCAAGACTCTGTACAGGATGAAATAAAAAACAGAAAACAATGTTGCTGGTGCAGCTCAACCAGTCACGACTATAATGCTTACGCTACCATGACGAGGGTACAACCTTGCAATTTCTTTTGTTTCAGAAATGCTACTAAAGGTTTATCAGCATAAAAAGTTTATCAGCAATCAGCATCAGTCTGTCTGACAAAAGTTTCAGATACAAGCTGCTGCATTTATCTTTCTGAGAAACCACAAAAGAATTGTTTAACTGGCTTTTAGCCAGTAAATCCAGACACTTTGATGTATCTCAGGTGAACATAGCACACTGAAAATAATTACTGGAGTCAAATTTACTCAAGAAAATTGTGGTGGAACAATTTCTACACATAAAATCTTTAGTAAATTTAACTAAGCATATTGCATAAGGTTTACATGGCCCCAAGGATTATTCTAATAAAACATTTAATTGAATTTAACTAGCAGTTTTCCTTTTTTTTAATCAGTAATTTTGACTCAAACTTGAGTTAAATGAACTACATAAATCTCAACACTCTGTAGGAACTCAGAGATCATCAAACTGAAGAAATTGACTGTCTCTCCAACCACACACAGGACAAACAAAAGACATTCCTTTACAACAAACAAACCTAAGATGGCTCCAGGCCGTCTAGGTTAAATGACCGATTGTTAAACATTAAGGGATGTTAATGGTCATCAGAATGCAGGAACACCCCAATAAAAGGGTATAAATTACCCCTCAGTGGAGCTGGAACCGGAACAGAGCTGGAACTGGAAGAGACCTTGCACCAGAAGACCCCAAGGCTTTCCTTGCTGAACATCGCCTAACTCGACCCTTCACCCAGCCGTCCAGACTCCATCCTCCCTCTCTGGCGACGATCAGCAACTTCCCCAAGATCCTCCAACTCTGGTCCGACTAGAACCTGCTGACCACCAACGACTACTTCCATTCACCACCCAAGCAAAGCAAGTATTGATACCTCCCAACTTCATTAATCTGGTGCAATAACACTTAGAATTCTCTAACCTATTCACAAGTTAATGCCGACATATTGATGGTTCACTCAGGTCAGGGTCTAGTGACTTCTCATACTTTTGTCTAAGAATTGTTGTCTGATTGTTATCACTGGTTCTTCTCATGCCATATTCCTACGTGTATGAGTGGGTATGTCTGTGTGTGTGTTAGTTGTATGTAGTAGTCTTAGTCTATGTGTGTAGTAGCTTAGTGTAATAAAGTCTTGTCAGTGTTCAGGGTGATGTTGTGCTGTGTTTTCTTGCTCACCATCTAAGTTCCTAAGGTGCCTGATCTTAGTACCCTGCTCTAGAAAGGTCATCATCTGAGGAAGTATTATTCCCGGTGGCCACGGTAGTGATAACTTACCAGAGTTGGTAGATGCCTCACTAAACATTTTGGTGGACGAAATGAGCAATTAATGCCGTAAATTAATTCTGATAATATTTCCCCAAGATAATCAATATTGCAGTTGCATTAATGACCTTTACTCCCATAATAAATGGAGGATCAACATCTAAGTCGACATCTAAGTGAGCTAAATTCCTTACAACTCTAAAAAGTATATATCATCTAAACATTATCATTTCTACTGAAAGGACACTAGCAACTTTAATGGTTCCAACTAGAATTAACACTCTATGGAACAAATGCACTTACATCAGCCTTCATAATGACTGAACTAACAGAACCCAACATAATTACTTAACTAACTATACACACAAATCATACACCTGACTGAAAAACACAAAGATGGTGAACCAAGAAAACTTTACTGCAACATTAATCTTTGATGGTGGAGTGGCTAGCCTCTTTATGTCCCAGGGCGTTATCTTCTGTTTTCTTCTGCCTCTCAGTTTTAGTTGCTGTCATAGTTAGTCTAGCCGAAGTCCCTGCTCACACTCTGCACACAATGTAAATCCCTCTCTCTCTCTCTCTCTCCCTCTCTCTCTCTCTCTCTACAAATGCTACTCCTGAGATGCCATTGATCCTGACCCCTTCTGCTCTCTGGACCTGCCTGATCCATCCTGATGCCCGACTTGTGGTTGGAAACCACTCGCAGCTGCTGTGGATGGCTCCATATGAACAACCTAAAGTTCTATGAGATTCTGTCCATGGTACCATTTAGAAACCATGAACATGGCTTTGGACTGCAATTGATATGAACAGTTTTGCTACAGTGGCTTCGGACTGCAAATTGCTATGATAGCTTTAGGACTGCAGTTTGCCACGAACAGTTTTGCACTCAAGACTCAATCAGTGAACAGTTTGATAACTTCAACAAAATAGACTTCACGTGAAAACTGTAATGAATTTTCCTGGTTACACAATTACACTTTTGACCATGTAGTACACAGTTATAGAAGGGAATTATGTGTAATTGCACTATCCACTGGCACCCAGATGAGGATGGGTTCCCTTTTGAGTCTGGTTCCTCTCAAAGTTTCTTCCTCATATCGTCTCAGGGAGTATTTCATTGCCACCGTAGCCTCTGGCTTACTCATATCCTGAGTTTATATATTTCTGTAAAGCTGCTTTGTGACAGTGTCCATTGTTAAAAGGGCTATACAAATAACATTGAATTGAATCTTTCAAAACATTTCATAATGCAATAACCTTAGGCCTTAAAGCCAACACAAAACAATAAATATTGAAAACAAACCCATCTATAATGCATCTATACTGATAAAATGGAATCAGTTTAAAGTAATGCATATACAAATGGAGATTAAAAAACACACACACACCCACTTTAGTCAATCAGTTCACATAAACGTTGCTTCTATTTTTTGTTAGTCTTGTGTGCACTTTAAAATCATCCACATGTCAACAAACCTGATCCTAGATTCTACATAGTCTTAAGTTTTATTAGAAATTGGCATTTTAGCTGATGGTGTTTTACAGTACTATTGTTCAGCAGAACAAAAATATATCCACTAGAGGGTGACAGCTTGGTGTCTTCATAGTTGTTAAAACTGATACTGTATGTTTTTAAAATTATAGTCGTTTTAAATTATGTGACATGAATATTAAAATAAGACCGTAATTATACACCAGCTGGTATATGTGCTGGTAGAAACTGTGTCGCAATAACTGCTAAAATTCTACATTGGATTAGATTAGATTAGATTCAATTTTGTTATCACTGAACAGACTACAAGTACAAAGCCAGTGAAATGGAGTTAGCCATCTAACCAGAAGTGAAAAACAGCAAGTCACATAGGTGTAAATTGGAAAGAATCACTGAGGTGATTTTACACACATCATTCTATTTGCACGTTTTTTTTGTTTTTTTTTTTCACAGTATGGATTAAAAAAAAAAAGTGCAAATGGCATGATGTGTGTAAATGAATCTGGAGACATGGATTACAGTAATGAAGACAGTACAGTGCAGTGAAGAAAGGTGCATGAGGCAGGATTGTGCAAACCGTTTAAGGTTAGTCCATCATAGACAAGTTAATTTCTAACAAAAATAACAGTGTGGCAGTTAGAAACACAAATATTTATTGGTCAGTTTAGTAAGTAAGTTGGAAAGCTGGTAAAGATGGTCTACCAGTTTGACCTGTTTTGGCAGCTGCGGCTCTGGTCAGACCAAACTGGATATTTCAGCATGGACGAATTATTATGTCGTGACCAAAAATTGTGTAAGATGAGGCCTGGACTTGTGGGATGTTGTGGGACAATTAAGACCTCATGGGCTCCTTATAATTTGACCATGAAGACATTCTGAGGTGTTTTTCAAGACACTGTTGGTGCACATGAATTGGGGACTAGTCCCTTAATTGCTGTAATTCACTCCATGCTGATGCTGACGCCTCAGAATGTAAATGTTACGAGTGAGACTAACTGGCCAGACGAGTTCACATAGTTTATCTCACGTGTTGCTCTTGTTTTCTTTAAGAATTGGCAAAAGTGTTCAGGGACGACTCAGCTGCAGAGTTCTGTTTAGTGGCTCCGACACAGCTGCTGGTTTTTAAACGCTTTCACACAGACGATACATGGTGAGACGATACAATCATTTAAAATAACTGAAGACTTTAGCAAGGTAAACTTGTTTCTTAACTTAACATGGCATATGATATTTCTTAAATGTTTCAGGAGGCGCAAGATGATCACATTGCCTGGCAAAATGAAGTTGTCTCAGCAGAGCAACAAACTGTAAGTGAAGAAAACAACACAATTTTAATCTCATTCAGTGACTCAGTGGCTTCAGTGTAGTGTTCTCTTCATTTATTTTATGTTTACTTCTTTCACCACTTTTGATATTTGTCAGTGAAGAGCCAAAATTTTTACAATTGTAAAAAAAAAGGCTTTTTTTTCATTGCAACACAAAACGATAGATGCCAAACATATAATTTTTTTCTGTTCTACATTTATCTGCATACCAGCAAAACAGAATGTCAAAATTTCATATTTAGTGTGTAAACACAAGATGTGCATTTTTTTTTACAATGATTACATTTCTAAACAGCATATTATATAATAACTTAATTGATGGAACTATTTTTGACATTCGTATTTATATTTTTCTGATCTACTCTATATTCCTTTTGCAATTGATTACGAGGCTGTCGGTTATAAATGATTGCTATATCTTTCAAAGAAAAATATTGCACCATGTGTTTTAGATGTAGCATCATTTTAGATCTGGCAAGAATTGATTTTCATTTTCATTTACAGACCATTTAAAATAATATTTTACTGTATTTCAATCTTTTGAATAAATGGTTGAACATAGGGCTTTTTGATGAGAGTTCAGTGTGTTACAACTGTTCCTCTGAACATTCTTTCTGACAGCCTTTACCTAGTGTCCTGGCATGCTACAAAATGTATTTTTTTTAGTAGACTGATCAATGATCACAACTATAAATCAGTTTCAAGATAAAGTAGGCATAAAACGGTGTAAGAAAGTGAAAACAAACCCCATCATTTTGGTGAAATCTTTGTAGAGGAGCTACATTTGTACTTCCCAAATTCATAGAGGATGTTATTTTACTTGCTCAGCAAATATTCAGATTGCAAAGAGGATGATTAATGTGTTACAAATGCCGTCTTGTTACAGCTGCTACACAACATGCTTGTAACAATTTTTGCACCGTTTTTCATGATTGTAAGCAATCACATATTAGGAAGACATGACACGACAGTATTAGGCCTAGCTAATATGAATGTGAAATTTTTGCTTGCATAATACGCAATAGGCAATATGATGACATGGCTCAGTGTCTCACTAATGCCTTATAATTGGTCATATTTCTCAGCAGAGCATTAAAGAGATAGATAATGTCCTGAAGAGAGTGCCTCTAACACCCTTTAACAGCCAAAACAAGGTAAACACACATGCACAAGCACACATATACGCTAGAGTAGAGCTTCCCACGCTTTTTAACAACACAGAATGGAACACAGTTTACGACATTTTTGATGGACCCACAGTTTTATTTGTATAAAAAAATGAATGATTAAAAATAGGCATATTATTTACATGTGTACAATAATGTTTAGCATATTTATAAGAACCAGAGTGTTTTTAAATTTCTGAACATTCCACACATTTGTATTAATCTTGTCATTAGATTCCAGGTGCAATTATTTATAGGCATTATAACTTTGATGGTTAAATGGTGGGCTTGATTTCCAAGACTGTAACAAAATTAAAAAAAAAAAAAAATTGTTTATGGGTCATGGACCCCTGGGGGTCTCTGCACCCAGCTTTGAGAACCATGGTTCTAGAGGGTATAAGGTTTGGTTTTAGATGTAAGGTTTGGTGTTAGATTCTGTTACATTTCACTCTTAGGCCAACAATACACAAAATTCCATTTGTTACTGACTCATACGTTTTCTCAACCTGTCTTAAGAGTCTTATGTCCTCCAAATCCAAAGCAAACAATTCGCTAGCTAGTGGTTTGCAGTCAAAACATGTAGGTTCTTTTGACATGACTAGACTGCTATAGCTTTTTTGAGAAGAGTGGGTTGGCCACAGTAGACTTAATCTTGCTAATACCCTGAAAGAACATCAGATCATAACTGTTTTTATGATTCCTGTTTTATTAGGAGAATGTCTTACTGAATGGTTCCTCTAATGGTACACAAGCTTCAGGTAGTCAGATCACACAGGTGAGGTCGGACTTTTGGTATTTCATTTCTGTGTGTGAGCTTTAATCACCCATTTTAGAAATTACCCAATAGTGCTCTATTTGTCTTTTTTTTTTTTTAACAGAATGGACGTCTGAAATCACTGAACCCATTTCTACATCCAGCTCAGGTAAAATAGCTTCATCTGTCTGTAGAGAGTTCCTAGATGGTTGGGTACGACAAAAATAACTTGAGATTTCAAATGAGCAAGGGACATATTTTTGTCAGTTAAAACAGTTTTACACTCTTTAGAACTTTTTTAAGAATGGGCTTGTAAAAAACCTGAATCATTTTGTCCTTTGCCCTACGGTATGACTACTCTTTTTAGTCCAACTTCATTCCCCAACTTCATTCCAGATACATGACAGTGAGTGATTGTGGGTGTGATATAGGGTGTGACATGATTGGAAAGTGCTGTGTACTACATAGTCTTGAAATGCCTTTGTCATGCTTACTTTCAGACCACAGTCAATGGGCTCAGCTCAACAACCACAAACCCGTTTTTTACTCAAGGCAAAGTAAGATATGATCTCCTGTGTCCTTCTGTCCTTCACTACAAGCTCAAAACTACAAAAAAAAAAGAATGCATGTTCTAAATACAATTGTCTTGTAGGACTCCAGTGCGACTGTTTCCAGAGACAACAACAAAGACTTAATGTTAAGGCTTGGACAAAGTAATGTGTGGTCTCACCTTCCAACATCTTCTACACCATCACTTGAGAATGACTGGGCTGTTTTCCCACCTCCTACTCTAAGCCAGGAAACAAACCAAACCACATTCCCCAGTCAAAAATGGGACATATTCCAAGATTCAAACTCTTCCAGAATTTCCCAAGCTGGACTAAGCAATCAGAAAACAAACATTTTTCAACCTTTCAAAGAGGAAACCAGTGTCTCCCAGAGCATGATGGGCAATCAGAAAACATCCAATGAGAGGGATTATCTCTTAGAATACATACTAGCCAATCAAAAGAATGATGAGCAACCCATTCATTCTACCACAGCATCCAATCATCTGGATGTTTTTGAAGACTCATCTAGTTTTTTATCTTCTCCAGTAATCAACGATGACATTTTCACAAACCCTGCTGCAACTCCGTCGAATGATATCTTTCAAACTCCTGTGTCTAATGTACAGAACAGAGTATTTCAAAATATCCAATTATTTCAGACTCCAGCATCCGTCCAGAATGATAATTCTCACTTATCTGATAATTCAGCTGTGAATAATGGACAGATCAAGCCACAGGACGGCACCTTTGACAAAATGTTCATGCCTACAGAGCTGAATCATGGAATACTCCAGGAGACCTCCACATTGCCTTCACCTCTTAATGCACCAACAAATGGAGGGCTGGTAGGAACATCTTAATGATTTGATTAATTGTCATTTTCTTAGACAATTCCCTTTGTCTTTAGAGATCTAAATGAATTTTTTGAAATGTTAATGAATATAAAAATGAATAGAAGCTGTTTACTTTTTGTAGATGTTTAGAAGACGACCCCCCAAACCAGCCCCATGCAGTAAGCCTCCTAAGAATCTTAATCAGGTAAGCATAGGACTATGGATGCATCAATACTGGTATCATGTATCAGCCTGTTACCATGCTCTTTTACTCATACTTGTAAAAAAAATGCTCTGATACCAACATCCAATACCACATGAGACTATATCACGTAAGCCTAGAGTATGCACTGCACTTCTGAACAGACAGAGTGTGAGGATGGCCGACCTGATCACTCAGAGATCTTTTATTATGTAATTATATTAATTATAATATATATTAATTATATTAAGGTGTTGTATATTGAGCTCCCAAATGCATTCACGAGCATGGAACAGTGAAGTGAGTATGCAGAGAAACTGTTGTGTGTGAGAACACTTCAGTTCTGTGAACACTGAGACACGTGCACTTCCTTTTTTCAGAGGGGAAACTTTGCTTGCGTGCCAAGGTGCAATTAATGATGCTCAAGTAGGCCGTCCTTGCGTCTGTTTAAATGCCATACCATCTTAAACGTAAAACTCAGCATGAGTAGGCAATTACTAGAAGCAAATGGAGGTAACCAACAGAAACTTAGAGTGTTCTGTGATTTCTCCAGTTTGCTTAATACTAAGTAGGTTACTCAATTAGGCATTAGTATTGACGAATACCAAAATGCGTTCTCATACTCTGTCTGAAAAATAAACGACAAAAAAAAAAAAAACGGAAAATGTATCCCTACATAGGACTGCAGTATTGATTGGTGCTTTTTCTCAATTCTTCAGAGTATCAACCATGACATTTTTTCCAAACCTGCTGTATCTGTACCTGCTGATCAGAAACCTGCTCAGACTCTGTTAGCACCCACCTGGGCAACTCCCATATCCATACCCGCTGTTCCACGTACTACAACTAATATCCAGGTAATTTGTGTCCAATTACTTTCTCTTTCTCTCTCTCTCTGTACTATTGTTATTGGATTAGAGGTGTGGTAATATACAGGCAATCATCTTGAAAGAGTCCATTGTGAATATACTTCAGCAGTTTACTTTCATCTAATAGTAGACTGCTGACGTGTTACTTAAATTAATCTGTGATACTCTTGCATACTCACTTTACACTGCTACATAGACGAGACTATGGAGGTGTGTACCAAGTGTGTAGTAATTTTTTGTGTTTTGGGTTGACAGGACACCATGCTAGCAGATGAAGTTTATGAGGACGTTCTTTTCATCGGCCAGGTGTGTGCTTTTGTGTGTGTGTGTGTGCATGTGAAACCTTGTGGTTGGACACTTGTTCTAACACTGTACATTTGTGATGTTTTCCAGGAGAAGTGTGTGGAGGACTGGCCAGAGGGCAGCCCAGAGCTTAACCCTGACTGGAAACCTGTATGTAATCCATTATATCCATTATATACACTTACTTGCCACTTTATTAGGTACACATCATTGACTGAATAACTACATAAGGTTGACTGTAAAAGTTCGCATACCCTTAAAATTTAATTACAGCAGAAAGAGATTTAGTTTTCCTTCATTAATAAAAACATCGCCTGGACTTTTTCCAACTGTCCAGTTTCAGTTCCGGTGCCCACTCTAGCCTCAGATTCCTGTTTATGGCTGAGATGAGTTGAAGCTGATGTGGTCTTTTGCTGGTGTAGCCCATTCACCTCAATGTCCAGCTTATTGTGTGTTCTGAGATGCTTTTCTGCACACCACGGTTGTAAAGAGTGGTGATTTGAGCTACCATAGCCTTCCTGTCATATTGAAGTGAAGTGACCAAGTATGGTGGCCCATACTCGGGAATTTGTGCTCTGCCATCTCTCTCCCATCCAAGTACACACACACACACACACACACACACACACACACACACACACACACACAGCAGTGGGCAGCCTTTTTTGCTGTGGCGCCTGGGGAGCATTCACTCACCCCACCTACAATCCCTGCTGGACCTGAGACTCGAACCCACAACCTTCAGGTTCACCTTCAGGTTGCAAGTCTGACTCGCTATCCATTAGGCCACGACTGCCCCCAATATTGAACCATTCTCGCCATTCTCGCCATTCTCCTCTGATTTCCGCCCATAGAACTGCCTCTCAGTAGATGTTTTTTTCCCGTCTAGCACTAAGAACCATGTCATGGTCAAAGTCACATGTATTCCCCATTCTGGTGTTTGATGTCACCATTTTGTGTGGGGCTTTGATTTTATGTGCTGCTTTGCCACACAATTGGTTGATTGGATGATTGCATGAATGAGACATGGGTGGTGTTTCACTGTTTCAGTATTTTTGTTGTTGTCCTTTCTCCTAGGGTAATTCCAGTCGCCATCTTAAGGGTTGTTGCAATACGTGAATAGCTCTAGTGAGATTTGGGGGTCTGAGAGCGTCAGTCAAAAAAAAAAAAAAGCATAATTGCTACAACTACCTTTTGCTTTCTTTCACATCCCCACTGAAAAATGACAGTTATACTTTCCTTGTGTGCTGAAAGAGGTCATTGATGTGATGTAGGTGACACCTGAGTCATAAGGGGAAGTCAGCTTTTAATAACAGCTGGAACGTTGATATGGTTATTTGTGCCAGCCATTGTAGTTCCTGCATTGCCCTCTTCAGGCCTATGAGGTCAGATGAAATGACAGCAAGTGCTAAAATAACAGTGTTGTACCATAGCAGTGTACAGATGGACATCTCTGAACAAATAATCATAAGGTAAACATTCCAGTGCTGCCACTCCTTTCATTTACATTCAGGAAAATCAAGCTAGAGGAGCACAAGACCAGCTTAAGCAGAAAATTGATTGAGAATACAGCCTTGTTTGAATCTTAATTTCTCATGGGACATGTACATGGGAAATGTATTCTGAAGTTGGCAGAATCCATGCTTTAATCGTAATTTGAGTTCAGTTATTTTGTGGCTTGCCATGGTGTAATTATGTGAGAAATATTTTTCTGAAACATGAGTCCCCTAATTATGCTGCAGCATACTTAAGGATTGCTAATTAACTATCATTTGTGTTCCTTTACAAGTACAGTTTATAGAGATTTGTAGGAAGAACTGCACAAATAATTGTCGAACAAATATTAATTTAAAGTTTTCACTTTGATGACAACATTTTGATGTATTTGGGCCTCAACAAATTGATGCTGTTCAGGAGGCCAGAAGGTTTTCTACTCAGTACGTAACAAAAAGACCACATTCAGAGTTCCAAAGTTACAACAATATTTACGCAATATTTATATTCAGTCTCCACTTATGCAGGTGCTTGTGTTGAATTTCTGGTTGCTCCATTCAGCTAATTAAAAATCCCATGTGCAGTGCATGGCTGCAAGGTTGTCAGATTTTTTTGTGTAGAGCTCTCAGGACAGGAGTTTTTCAGTTGTGTTGAAGCCACCAGCTATAAAGACAAGAACTTTCCTTTTAAAAAAATCATGGGATAGAAAATGCAGACTGAAAAAGAAGACTCCCCTTTACTGTCAATTGTAATGTGATCTAGCATTTTTTTTTGCACAGTGAACTAGAAGTAGGCTTTTTTTTTGGACCGCAAGTATGAAACCTAGGAATGAAAATGCAGAAATGAAAACAGTCAGAAAACAAAGTTAATGTGACATTTTCTTCCCACCAAAAAAAAAAAAAAAAAATCCCAGTAGGTAGATTGACTACTCTAAATTGCCCATAGGTCTGAATGAATTTGCAATTTGTTTGCATGTGTGAGATGGACTGTAGATGAATGAATGGACTTAATGTGAAAGTGAGATACAAAATTCAGGTCACAAAATCAAATTCTGTACTTTTTCATGCTTTCATGATGCTATTTGTTATTTAGAATTAATTAATTGTGCCCATATTTTGATTAATTTGCGATCATCTCTACAGAAAACATGGCCTTGATTAATGATCAGTTACAACTCAATTTACATAACTCTAGGTGGAGTTCTTAACTTTAATTTATACCTCAGCACTGTTGAATTCTTGAATCTGATTGTTCAAAAAGTGTTGATTAATTTTCTATAACTGCACAGCTCTGAGTATAGTTCTGGCTGTTTCTATAACAACGATCTACATAATCTAAGATTAATAATAAACAGATTAAAAAATGTGTTGATTGAAAAACTTACCAAAGAAAAATAATATTAATATAATCACTGATATGGTGAAGCTTTCTGTAAGGAGTTATTTATGTACGGAAGGAGTCTCCAGTATCAGCGTTTTATAATAGTCAGTACGTTTTCTGCCACGGGAGAGTCTTCGGGATTTCTGCACTTTTTCTCGCAAGAACATTAAATGTAGCTATAAACAGATAAAAAGCATGATATGTTGTTCATTAACAAATTGCTGTAGTATAATAGAAATAAAACACTTGGGGATGTGATGCTATAAGAAAATACTCAACTTCAGGGTGGTAACAGTAACTCCGCTTTGCGTCACGCTGCATCACACCACATCATTAGGGAATATTTTCTTATAACAGAATAACCCCAAGTATCTGATTAAGATGCTGTCTCCTCTGATTGCTTCCATGTGCGCTAAATAAAAACAAAATGTGGTCTCTATTATAGTACTTCATGCAGTTAGTTAATTAATTAATTCATAAAGTCATAGATATATTTTCAATATTGCCCTTGAATTCCATTCCAAATATTTTTGAGTGTACTTCCAGCCCAAAACATGTCAATGTCTACTGTCAGACACTGTTTGTTTTTGACAAACTCCACCCGTGTGCACGCCCACACAACTGTCTGAACAGCAATTACGTCTGTGTTTACGTAAGGCCTGAATACCGATTTGCACAATGTCGGTATTCTCTTCACTACAACTCAACTCTGAATAAAGTCCATTGTGACTACTAAATATATTTCATTTCCCTGTATAACAATTCACTGAGTTATAATGCAGAAGCATACAATATTTCCTCTTTGTATTTGTGTTTATTTTATCAGGCTGGGAAATTAAAATTAAGGAGGGAGTCTTTGAGGGTAAGTAATTAACAATTATCACATTCTTGATATTCATATGTGTCAGAATAATAATTCTGTTCTTATTTCTAGTTTAGAAAGTGTGGAACTGAAGATTTATTTTTAGGATCTTGATTGATGAAAATGTACACTTGAAAACACTTTGTTTAGTTTTAAATGTTCTTGTTAGATTGCTCTAGAATCTGAGGCAGCCCAAAATACAGACTCTCTCGGGAAGAAATCTGGCAAATCAGTATGTCTATCAAGCCTTTAATCTTTATATAATGATATATGATTTAATAATATTTCTGGGTCACTGATTTCATTGGAATTCCCTTTCTTTTTAGAAAATGAAGTTGAGAGTCTCTAAAAGAGGATCAAAGGTAAAGTAATATTCAAACATAAAGATATTTAATGTACCTAAAAGTGCTATGATAAAAGGAGGCATGTTAAAAATGTGTTTGGATTTCAGGATAAATCAGGGGATGACCCGAGGGTTCACCAAGTGTCAAAGGTAATGTGCTGTATATGTCTAGTTTTGCGGAGGTGAAACTAGTGAAGCCAATTTATTCATATTTCCCCTAAACAAACCCGATACCTGAACCATTTTATCTGAAGCACATTAGACTTACATTGCCTTATACTAACATTATGCTGTTGAGAATGACAATTGGGTGGGCATGCTTTTTTACGTGCAACCATGTCTGTCACCATAAGCATCTGTTTTCAATACCTTTAAATACAGTACTGTGCAAAAATCTTAGGCAGCCTATTTTTTTTTTTAGTATAAACTTTGTTATAGATTTTTATTTTATGACTTCTACATTATTTATTCAGTACAAAGATTTCCAAACCTTAGTTTTCCAGCACAAAATTAAATGTTACAGAAAAAATATTTGTATGTCAGTAAAGAAAGCAGCATATTACATAAGAGACACTTTTCAGACAAAAACATAATGAGGGCTGCTGGGTTTCGCTGCAGAAATAAGAAGCAAGTGTGACAGTGAAAGTCTTCAGAAGAACTGTGGCTGCTCCTTTCCACGATGCTCAGTAACACTTCCAGCTCATTTCCTTATAAAACTGCACAAATTGTACCTGAGACTACTATTTTTTTTTAAGCGAAGGATCGTCACACCAAATATTGACTTTGTTTCATTTATTACTGTTTACTGCTCTTTATAGTATTTTTTTTAATGTAGGCATCTTAGCATTTCTTTGCATGTGCCTAAGACTTTTGCACAGTACTGTGTATATATATATATACACAGTATATATATATATAATAGAGTAGGATTTATGTCACGTATATCAACAGTTGCAGTATAAAACCTGTATGTTGCAGCTCAGCTATGCTCAGCCTTAAAAGGCAGTTGTGCTTACCTAAAGAATAGCCAACTATTAGCATTAATTAATGTTTTTTGACACTGACTCAATCAATAACCACAACTGATGACCTATTTTACCTTAACATTAAACCATTTGTTCTGATTGTATTGATATTCTTTCACAATATTGGCTAGGGTTTTTCATGAATTAATTTAAAGGAAGGGTCAAATTATTGCTAGATATTTCGCCCCCAAATTATTTGGTATTAATGGAAAATTCCATTAAACACATTAATTATAACACATTTTATATTGTATTATTTGTGACATGTTCAATGATTGGTGCAAATTTGTTGGTTGATGCTGTATTTTGGTTATTCCTGTGAGAAGTTATCAGTTGTGTGCCGCACTGACATCACAGGACGACATTACTAATGCAGTAATAACAGCGTTTAATAAGAGAATGATCTCAGTCATAATTGATAATGGTCAGGTTTCACTGTTAGCTCCTAAGAGCTTCTTTTCTCACTCACTAATTTCCAACTATTTCCAGTTCAAAGTCATATTAACAAGAAATCCAACACATAAACAATAGAGACAGCAAACGTTGCACTCGAGGTTTCAGAATGCAATGCATCTATATGACACAGTCGCTCAGAGACTCAGCTCGGCTAGTTAGCAATCTAAGAGATGACGAGCCCAGTGGCATTGACCGTGGTGCTCACATGAAAGCTGAAAATTTGGAAGCTGATCTGTTTGAGGAGAATGTAAAGATGAGGAGGTGAGAGAGCTGGACAATCTGAAGAATTAAAGCGCTGCTGCATGACTTTCTTTAAGTAGCGATGAAGTGAGGGCTAAATCCCACTGCACCACTATCAGGAGGTAGTCAAGTGGTATTGTGGGTAATGTAGGAAACCATTAACCAAAGCAATAATAAACTAATTTGTCAGTTTAAACTAAAAAAGTAAACTCAGAATTTCATAAAATAAATCTTTTGCACAATTGAATATCACATATTAATTATAAATATGAATATGCAAGTCGTTCAGGGTGGATTTTTGTTTTGTTCTTGAAGTTATGGGATGGTTTTAATTAGAATTTTCTGTGTTCCTTGTTTGGATTGTTGGGTTTGTTTTTCATTTGCCTACTATCGTCTGTCAGTGCAATATTGCAATATGATCAATTTTCTTCACTAGGAAAAATATCCTGACAACTTGAACGGTGCCTACAGTGAAACTTTGCCTTGGGGAACAAAGGTGATGATTAATAAATGATACAATTTATACTATATTTAGAAAATAAATATATTTATATTCTGTATTTCATTTTCTTGTTAATAAGTGTGAATTTTTGATTGTAGTTCCATGCAACAGATGACCTTTTGTTGTCTGAACAAGAAGATCAGAATGCAAGAATGAAGAGCAATTCAGTGAAGGTTTTACTCACTCCCTATTCTCATACTTATGTATTTGGTTTTCATTATGCAGGAATTAATAATGATTGTATTCATTCTCAACAGACTAAAAAGACAAAATTCATAGTTCCTCATTTGCATTATCGAGGATCCAAGGTAATTTCATTAATGTAAAGTTTTAAATATGTTTTACGAACAGAGTTAAATATGTGAATCCACAAATGTTTCGCTTTTCAGCCAAGAGCCTCTGTTTAGTTCTCTTTCTTCTTTGTCCAGAAAAAATCTCTTGGTGAAGTTTTTGAAAATGGATCACCGGTTCTGCAAGCCTCCAAGGTTTGTACTGTGATCTTTCAATAGCACATAATGAACTTGCAAACATAAACATGGAAATGTTAAAAAGTAGGTTAAAGGATGGGTAATTCTTGCTGTGTGTCATTTGTGCATGTCAGACTGCTATGAAAAATGCAGCGTTAGAAATGTCATAGTCATTAGTACAGTGGGTAGCATTGCCTCCTCAGAGCTCCAGGGTCCTGAGTCTGATCCCGAGCTTGGGTTACTGTCTGTGCAGAGTTTCATACATTCTCCGCATGTTCTCATGGGTTTTCTCTGGGTTCTCTGGTTTCCTCCTACCATCCAAAAACATGCAGATAGACACTGGTTCTGCTAAAATGCCCCTGGATGTAGATGAATGTGTGAATGGTGCCCTGTGATGGACTGGATCAACTGTGACCCTGATCAGGATAAAATGGTCACTGAAGATGAATGAAGACTAGCCTGTTTATGGTAGTTAGGTTATTTGTGTAGCATCCCAATTTTCAGGCAATTCAAGTTATGTCTGTTTGTTGTTTTAATGGAACTTTCCACAGAGTGAACTGATTCAGGAGTCATACGAAGACAAGCTGAGGAACAGTGAACATAAAGAGGTAGTGATAAAAGACGGCAGACCGGTATCTATCTGACCTATTTTTAGCTTGTGTTATATTGTATGTACTGCTATTATAATGGAAAATTCCTCTTTGACAGAAGGAACCACTGAAATTCAAACCCCTTCTGTCTCACCATCTAGCCAAGGTAAATTATGTCGTTATGTTGTAAATATGTTCATTTTCCCATATTGTGAAAATGAAATAAATTGTTGATTTAATAGGATTCTCAGGTTTAGTCAGTATCATCATACTGCATGTTGTTATGAATGTAAATGAATTGATATACTGTTTATAGGATACTATTGAAGATGATCTGAAGAAGATGAATGGCCTTTCGTTTTTGGAAGAATCAAAGGTATTTTACAATGGAACATCTGGGTATATTTATACACTACATGGCCCAAAGTATGTGGACACCTGACCATGACAACCACATGTGCATGTCAAACAGCCCTTTCCAAAACCATAGGCATTAATATGGAGTTGGTCCCCATTTTGTTGCTCTAACAGCCTCCACTCTTCTGGGAAGGCTTTCCACTACATTTTGGAGCCTGGCTGTGGGGATTTGCCCATTCAGCCACAAGAGTCTTAGTGAGGTTGTGCACTGATGCTGGAAATGATGGCCTGGTGTGCAGTCGGTGTCAAAGGTATCCCAAAGATATTCAGTTGGGTTGAGGTCACATATTCTTTCACAGGCCACTCATATTCTTTCACACCAACATCGCCAAAACATGACCTTGCTTTGTGCTGGAATATGTTGGGCTAGGCCTGTTAGTTCCAGTAAAGAGAAATCATAATGCTACAGCATACAAAGACATTCTAAACAACTGTGTGCTTCCAACTTCATGGCAACAGTTTGGGGAAAACCCACACATGAGTGTGATAGTCAGGTATCCACATATAGTGTATTTTATAGACTTCTGTTTTTGGTCTGTCTACACCTTATATAGGAGGATATCTTTTTTAAATGTGTGTTGGCCTGGGAAAACCCTTATCATTGTCACCTCGTCTAAAATATATAGTTACTACAAGTTTTCCTAAACTGAAATATGTTGCATGTTATTATTTTGCACATACAGTATATAAATTAAAGGTTTTAGCATTTTAAAATCTGTCTATCCTCAAAAGTGAAAAGGGAGAAAACTGCATCTCAAGACTACGGCACAGGAGCATCACAAACATGCTAGTTTACATTTGTGTAGCCGATAATAAATTTCAGCAAAGGAAATTGACGTGTGAGCTATACAGTTAAATTGATTCGTCAGTAAATCCAGTGTGTCACCATTAAACCTTGATAATACAAAGGGGTGTGTTCATTTGACATATAGTGTAGTTAAATATGGCGTAATCATAATGATGATGGATGTGTGTTATGTTAACCATCCATGAATAAGCATTTGGAACTGTCATAATAAATCGGAATCTTCTCTCTCAGCTATGTTATGATTACAAATTGAATTGATTAGGTTTATGTCTGTTTCTCAATGGTACATTGCTATCCAGCAACATGATCAAAGCCTGACTTTGACACTTAGCTAGCAAAGTTTTAGATATTCTTAGGCAGACTGATTGTTTTTACCTCTGCGTTTATTAAACTGGCTCCTTATCAAACAGGATCATTGCATTTTCATGGTATTTTGGTGAAATATATTTATCACTTCTTAAAATAGAATTGTAGGCAGAAAAACATGATTTTTTTCTGACAGAAATCATAGCAACATTAGACAAGGTTTCCCATACCTCCACACATATATTTAAAGTTTTTAAAGTTTTGTAAGTGGTTATATTTCAGTGTTGATGATCAAACATGATTTTTACATATATCTGTCTTTGTAGGAGAACGTGTCTGTAAAAGCTGAGAGTGAAAATCGTCGTTTCTCTGCAGACTTACTCGTATGTACTGTAGTGCATTAGGAGCTGATTATGCTTAAGCACACTTTGATTCAAATTGTGCATCATGAGAATTTAGCCAAAAAAACTTTAGCATTAAGTTATGCATTTTTTTGTATGTTTTAATGTTTAGGCAGAGTACCAGCATGAGACATTCTCTCCAAAATCTTCAGACAGCAGTGGAAAAATACAAGAATTACAAGACTGTCGACCAGTAAGTCCCTAATGCTTGTCCTTCTCTCATCCCTGTCTATGAATGCACTGTGATTTTTTTTTTTTTTTTTTTTTGGTTTTACAGAAGAGATCTATGAAATTCATCGTTCCTTACTTGTCTCGGAAAGGATCGAAGGTAAACCTTTGTTCTGTAATATAACCCTGCTTTTGTTTGTTCATGACATACATAGACAGGTTTCAAATTTTGTTTTCAAAATTGTCTTCAGAATACCCCGGAGGATGATATCCCAGAGAAAGGTGCTGATTTGTTTAAAGCCAGTGATATTAAAGGATTGGAAATCAATGTATCTGAAGATTATAGTCAGGTATTTAAACTTAATTTAATTAAAATCTGGGGTTTGAATTAGTTAATGAGGTTTTTCTGATGATGTATGTAAACTTTATGTGATATTTCATTTCTCATAGATGAGGAAGTCTCCTATACAAAGGGTTTCACCAATAATTCAGACAGACTCAAAGGTTATACTGTATTTTATTCTATTTTATTTTGTTTATTCTATTTGTAGATGGATGCTATGCTGAATACATTGCATGATTCTTCACATAGAGTATTTTTGTGATATTTAGGGCCTAAATAATGCAGAGAAAGGAGAGGATCTTTTTAAAGCAAGAGACAATGCAGATGACTGGATGGAGAAGCATACTATGGTATCTGTTCATCTCTGGTTTCATTCCCTATGTTAACTTGTTTTTTGCTATCTCTTAGTCATCTAAGCAAGTAATGGGTGTGGGGTTTTTTTGTGTATGTTTAGGACTCAAAAACAGAGAAGCTGAAAAAAGCATATCTGCCAAGCAGCGAATCAAAGGTAAGGGTATTACGTACTAGTACCATTTGTATATATGCTAAGCATGTACTCATGGTACACTTTCAGATTACACTTTAATAACTGCCAAGCCATTTATCATGCCTTCCAAGATTGTTTGCTGTCATCATTTCTAGGTGCTTTTGTAAGGGATTTTTATTGCTTGCTAGCTTTGTTGTGCACAAACATAACCTAAAATGCCATCTGCCTAGCCAACGTCATAGTCACCTTCAAAATTTTATGGAAAATTATAAAAATGGTCTATTATAAACATCACACCCATTTTCTAAACAATAGAAATCTGCTTACTTTTCTTTTAATGTTAGACATTACAATAAGAGGCTCTAAGGGAGGCTTTTACTGGGGGTGCAGATCATTTTGAAACCAGTGTTTCTGGTTTCTCAACACCAAAATAAGGATAAGTGATAAATAAGCAAGAAGAAAATCCAAAAATACAAGATGCATTGCACAGTTCCCAAACATTGCAATGTACATGTAGTGTGTTTTGCATGATACAGAAATGACAATCAGTGCTTATTATTAATTTTTAATACACTTTTCATCTTTTGATCCTCAAGGCCAAGGACCAAGTGTACTTTCCTGAAGACATTGAACCACCAGGTGCTACTTCTGGTGATTATTACCTTTCAGAAGCAGCTAAGGTATCCACACCCAACCTTTACTTTAAATACATATCAGTTAAAGTACATTCTTGATTTCATTCTTGAACAACAACCTAATGATGAGAAATGTGCTTCCTTGTTGACAGTCAGTATTGCGAAACGTCGAGGCAGCAGAGCTTGATTACAGGGCCTGTTGTTATTGCTGCTCTCAGTTTCTACCTGTTTGTTTATCTGGAGACATACGAAGCTGTGTTGGCCAAGTGTGTTATGCCTTTTGGCTCTCCATTATGCACTTAAACCAGCTTGACGAGCTTAAAATGTTTCACCTTGTAAAATTAAAGGGGTCACTTCCTAAAGTGATTTCTGACTGTGTGTGAGTGCTTTTTGTTATGTGACAGTGCTTCCATAAAGAGTCTATCAAAAGAAATCATTAGATTTAGATTCTGAAGAGAAGTAAAAAGATGATAGAATCAAATAAGTGCTATTATCATTTATTTAAAAATCTGCCTTTATCAGCGATCTCCTTTCTCACTTTCACCCAGGAAAAAGTGTTTTTTCAATATGTAGGCATCCGTTCGTGATTTTCATGAATATGTACACAGATGTGATTCTCTATCTGTCTCTTTAGGCTGAGTGGATGTCCTCCCAGATGGATGTGAGGCGAACAAGAGCACCGGACGAAGATGAGGAACTGGAAGGAGTGAAGGAGGAAGAGGACGGGGTGAGTCTTCCAGCCAATCTAGACATTCTGGTCACCACACACAGAAAACAAGTTAGCACCCAATATCACAGTATTTCACTGGAAAGAAACACCAGTTACATAACTCCGGTTCTGTGAACCCCTGTTAACACCCCGGGGCAGATAGAATCATCTGGAGCAGTACCTTGTGTGCTGAGACCTTCCAATAAAGTCACAGTAAGGCAGTGTTTTCAATAAATACCACTATCATACAGACATCCTTCCCTGAAGCCAGATTCTCATCAGGTCAGCACTTGTAACAAATTAACCCTGGAGGTTAACCTGAAGTTCACAGAAGCACAGTTACATACGTAACTAGCGATCTAGTTCACCTGTCCTAGCCGTCAAAAATGGTAGAATCACTTGGATGACGTATGCTGGATGACTCACCTTTGGACTTACTGGAAAGTTGTTTGGTGTTGTCTGCCACACCAACCTTGTAGACTTTGGAGAAGGTGCATGGTGACCCCCAAGTAGCAGGACTTCCTGGATCTGCACATGTTGCAGGATGGGCTGAGCATCAATCCCATCTATAGGCCATGGTGATGACATCCACCTCCCAATGGGCCCCCTTGTGTCTTCCCTCTGTGACTGTTCAACAGATGGTGTGAAGACAGTATGGCCGCCGTTCACTGTCTAAATAGTAACGTAGGGTGTGAGCTGGGCATGACAAAGAATGCTCAGCCGTTCACCTTAATAGAACGCTGCAAGGGAAATCAGTTGGTCATCCAGCCAACGATGCATGCAAGGCAAGCTTATTTGCAAAGCAAACAGTTCCCCCAATGTTTTGTGATCACTAGCAAAATGGCAGTTTTTAGAGACACCCATTTCAGCTCAGCATTGCACATTGGCTTGTAAGCCTTAAGGTACTCCACCACAAGGGGGCGATCTCCAGTGTGTACCTAGACCTGTGTATGGGTCCTGGTTATTTTAAGAGGTTACCTTGCTGGAATGTGATATATCCTTCTGCTGTTGTTTCACATGTTGTGTGTTCTGAGATGCTTTTCTGCTCACCAAGGTTGTAAAGAGTGGTTATTTTAGTTAACATGGACTTCCTGTCAGCTTGAACCAGCCTGGAGATTCTCCTCTGACCTTTCTCATCACCAAGCCCTTTCTGGCCGCAGAATTGGCACAGAATTTCTTTTTGTTTCTTGCACTGTTTAAACTCTACAGACTGCTGTATACAACAATCCCAGGAGATCAGAAGTTTCCGAAATACTCAAACCAGCCCATCTGGCACCAACCACCATCAAAGTCACTGAGATCACATTTTTCCCTATTCTGATGTTCAATGTGAACATTAACTGAACTGATATCTTCATGATTTTATGAACTGCACTTCTGCCACACACACACACACACACACACACACACACATATATACAGGAGGAGTCCTGGGGGCATTTGTTTGTATCCATACTAACCCTTCTTTGGGGTTTGTATTGCAGGACACTGACAGTCTGATGGAGTGGTGGGACACAGTAGAATGTAAGCATTCATTAGTATTCCAAAATTCCCAAATCTTAATCTTTCACCTTTTAAACACTTAAGTCTTAATCAGCACAGATATTCACACAATCTATTAATTTTTTTCAGTATGGGACGAACTGCCATCAGATGAGGAAATCAGTGTAATGGAGGATGAGACTAAGTAAATGATTCACTTGACATTCATTTAACCCTTATGTTATATTAAAAAAATACTATTTTTACAATTTTATTAAAAATTAAAACCAAAGTTTTCCAGCATGAAACTTGTACTTGAATTTATGAGTATGAACACATCTTTTAAGTCATTGCGCATACACCCAACTGCCACTAGGAGGACCCTAAGCATCTAATGGTGTTTTATGTGTCTGTGTCTGTGAATGATGGATACATCACTAATAACTGAAATTAGAATAATACATACTGGGTGTTTTAAAAGCTATAAAAGCCAAACAGTAGGGGCTATGGGAAACCTATTATTAACTAATGAACAGACCATGATGATACAGTGCACAAAAAAATTAACACTTCAACCACTTCTTTCTTCTCTCTTGATCAGATCTTTCACTGAGATCGCTGACAAAGTCCACCATGGTCTCAGAGTTTTCTATAAAGTTTTCATCGAGCAAGCCGAAGTCCTGTACCAGGACGTGCTCTGCCTCTACGCCATAGGTGACGATCTCGATAACTTCCACCGCCGCACTAAGATCGCCAACATCACAGGTGGTACAACCACAGCTGTGGGTGGTGTAGCAGCCATTGCTGGCCTGGCACTGGCACCTGTCACACTTGGGGCTTCTCTGATTGTGTCTGCTGTTGGGCTGGGAGTAGCAACTGCGGGTGGTATCACAACAGCTTCGGCCACCATATCAGACAATGTCCACGACATGAACGTAGGTTTTATACTTTTGTTTACTTTCTTTGCCCAAAATATTAGATAAAGATTTGAACAATTTTACTGTGTTGTTCTTTGTTATTTTCTAAGATCATATAGTGCACTTGAGACTTATGTTTTCATTAGTCAAATGAGATGACTTTTCCACCTGTCTACAAGTCTTCTGATTTTTCATTTAACAATAATATCATGTCAAGTCCTACCTATTTAATTACACATAAACTATCCAGACAACTTTACTCTCACTACTGAGGTTCCTGTTACAGAGGAATTATAATAGCATATCTTCTGTAAATATACACTTTATCTACTTCGTTATTTATAGTCTTGGCTCCTGTAATCTTGACCGTTGTAACAGGACAACAGTAAGAAGTGCTGGTTTTCAAATAAGATTTTCTTTCTGATTGTGGGAGTATCTGCATACGAACCACACAGGAACTGTACCCTTGCTTTATATAGAAGTTACACTATAAATGCATGGGTAGTTGCTGTGTATTTAGTATGTAGTAGGTACTACAAAAATACAGGTTTTTTTGTATCAATCCATCTGATTTTGAGGGGTTAGAATGTTAGCACATTTCTATTTAATTTTGACTTTTGGACCTCTGTAATAAAAACTATACCAGGTCATAGAAGGTCAAATCTAGCAACTATTTCACATTACTATAAAACCATTCACTTTGTGCCTCCACAACCAGGACCGTAAGAAGATCGAGGTGGTGGTGCAGGACTACGAGAGCCGACTGGCGGAACTACGGCGCTGCCTGAGCTTTGTGGCTGAAGGTGTGCGCAGACTGCGCTTCCACCCTCTTCTTCGCCGTAATAATTACTACGCCGGTGACTGGGAGGTGCGGCGAGCTCTTCAGACCATCAGCCTGGTGGGAGATCCAATAGAGCAGGCCGAGGACATTGTGGAGAATTCCACGATGGCTCTGAACAGTGTGTGCAAAGGCATGGATAATTACTTTTGCAAGGATTCGAAGGAGCTGAAGAAGGGCTGCAAGAAGGAGGTGACAATGCAAGTGAATATGTTAGCTAAGCTGCTGCATGAAGGCTTAGTAGCACTCAATTCCATACGTGAGCATCTCATGGAAGCTACTGGACATGTTTAGAACAGGAAATAGATAAATAAAGAATTTAAAATTTGATTGTTTTCTAAGTTTTATCTAGAACTGGTCACATGCTACACATGATGGAAAAGTGTGACTCAGTTCCTTCTACTATTGTATCCTAGTGTATTAAATGAAGAAGAGACTTGTGACTTCCTTGTCCTCTGACAAGGTCAAGAAAGATCACATGTCCAATACGCATATAAAGTATGAATGTAAAAGTAGGGATATTAAGTGTCTTTTTTTTAATTTTATTTTATTTTTGCTGTGGAGTGCTTGATACAGTTTGGACGTAATATAACATATATACTTGACCTAAACCTAAAAGCTTCTGTGGTTGGAGTTTTGGTTTCCTTCTTCTTTGTGCAGTTTAGTTCTTGTTTTCATAATCACTTCCACAAAGGGACATAGCATTCATGGTAGACACCATTTTGGGATTTAGTTGCTGTAGCCTTTTCATATGTAACCCGTATAGTAAGTCATAAAGACTGAAAAAAAAAAAAAAAAAAAAATGGGCAGATACTGAGATGTCTTAATGCTAATGTCTTATGTAAGATGTACTTGTATTACTGTAGAGTTTGCTCACATTAACCTAGAGTGCAATGCAATGTCCTCACGATATATAGTTGAACAGCCAATCCCGCTGCTTTATTTATATTTAGCTGCTTTGCTTTTTATTTGAAGTTTCCAATAAATGTTACGGCAAATAAAATTAAAAGTAAATGTTTAACTTGCAAATTATCATATTTTTTTTAATATATGCAAGTTATTTGTTGTTTTTTTGATTATTTATTTACATATATTCCTGAGTCATTGTGGATAGCCAGTCTTCATCCTTTGAATTTTTTTCTACATAATATGAAATACTCGGTTTAGTATGGTGACTTTGCTGAATGACATATTTTATACCACAGCTCTGTTATATTCTTCAGTCTGATTGGTCAGAAGGTGTTGATTATTTTTCTATGAGTGGAGCTCTGACAGTAGTTCTAATTCAAATCACTCTAATTCAAATCACTCTAATTCAAATCACAGGTGAATTTAAATAAACCTGTTGATTATTTTCCTATAATTCCTATGACTCGTCATGTTTTATTCCTTACTTTTTATACATACTGTAGGTCAGCCTTTAAAGGCCAACCTCCTTATGCATATTTATAGTTATCAATCTATGTGCTGTATAGTTTTTTCACTGGTGGTCTTTTAAAAGTATTAAGGTGAATTCACAAACAGTGGGACAGTTTTTGTAAAGGACAGACATGTACACTATATTTTATATTTGTAGCATACTTATAATATGTAATAACATATTATAATATAATAACAAGACTTGAAAAATCTCCAAATTCATCATTCATTATATTGTATGAACACAGTAGACTCAGTAAAATTGACTGTATGTTAAAATGTTGGCCTGAGTAACAATTTATAATTCATTTCTTACAGCAGTAATAACAATAACAGGATTTAAAAAATTTCAGTATTTTCCAAATTCATAGTCGATCTTTTCTAAAATTCAGTATGAACAGTAATATAAGTAATAATCACACAAAAGGGTAACATTTTATAATTTATTTCTTACAGTAGCAGCATAACATAGGACTAAACAAAACATCAAAATCTATCTCTAAACTGATATGAACACAGTGCAAAAATTAAAAAGTAAAAATCTCTGCATACTAAGTAGCAAGCCTGAGTATCGTTCTATATTTCCCAGTTTACTTTATACCCTCGCTTCTTGTATTTACACTTATTGTATTTTCAGACTGTCCCAATGTACCTGAACCATGCTGTCTTGAAAATGATTAACCCTTGTGTTGCCTTAAGGGGCAAAAATGACGTGTGACTATGTTTAACAGCAGAGAAAACGAACAGTGTCCACTGATTTCTGCACTGTGAAGGTGGAAAAACCCAGATATTCACAAAGTTTGTGATGAATGACAGGTTGTTTCTTCATGAACAAATAGATTTGGGGGTTAAAATTCAGTTAAGCTGCTTTATTTTAGGGGTTTAGTGAAGGCGGGTGATTTTTGATGAAGGGGAGTATAATGGTAAGACTACATAAGGGTCAAATGATAAACATCTGTACGTTTTGAACTAACATTATGCTTCTTTTGTTATAGCAGTACATCTTATACATGCATGCCTCGTAAATATGTGATATGTACTAGTCATGACAATTTTATAACCTTGTGAGAAAACTAGCAAAAACATTTTTTTTCCTTAACTCAAGATTTCTGAGGTCAGCTTCCTGTTTGATGCTGACCACACCCACTTGCCGATGTCACGTGAATTAAGTCATATTGTTTATATAAAAGCAGGTCCACTGCAAGGACCAACACAAGTTTTGACTTTCAGTTAGCAGGCCAGAAAAAATGCTGACCCATTTTACCTGATTTCCGAATACACCTGAATTCACCCTATATACATTTTTATTATTTATAAGTTGTATTATAAATAATAAAAATGTAGTCTGCTCATCTATCTAGGCATGTGCTTCTTCTACTTCTTCTTAATATCAGTTTCTAGCTATTTAATTCAGTCGTCATTCTGCTGTACACTCTATATACACAATTAGCTATATTTATTTTTTTATTAGAATTATGTATTAATAAATATGCATAATATCCTAGTCCCATGTTCTCCAATGGTTAAGGAGCAGAAGTGACGTGTGGAGGTGTGGACTTCAGGCTTCTAGATCTGAAAGTCAGTGATTTTCCCAACATGCCTTAAACAACAATAACAAGCTCAAACAAAACTCCACTAACAGCACGGATTTCTGCCACACTGAAAGGTTAGTTTCGGGTTTGTTTGTTTGTTTGTTTGTTTGTTGCTTAAATTCTTTACAACCTGGTTTACTCTGGTCACTCAGAGGAATGTTTTTTTTTTTTTTTTTTTTGGATACTTTCGTGGACAAAAACAGAAAACAGACTGAAAGTAGCATGCCTGGTTTACAGCAAGCGAGTTTATAAAATAACATCAGAGACACAGCCATGTTACAATGACAACATAATATTTACATGCGGAACTTTAGAGCTTGTTCTGTGCACGTGCTAATATGTCGCTAAAGCGTGACGAAAAACCAAATAATAATAATAACAACAACAACAACGATGTTATCCTAAACGTCCAAAGATGCCCATTACTTTAAAATAACAGTTTAAAATCACGTTACTACGCCTCCGGCATCTATTGTCCTATTTAACGCCTGAATTGTAGGTCATACAGGGGCGTTATTTTTCCCCTATCAACAAAGAGCGCTTCCGGATTCGGCGGACTGCGCGTGAATGTGAGCTAAATAGCCAATCATAGCGCAGGATACGAATATCACTAGCCAATCATAGCGCAGGATACGAATACAACTAGCCAATTCTAGCGTAGGAGGCGGGTTCTGTTGAAGTATCTACATTAAGACATTAAAAATATCGCATGTGAAATAAATTAAGCATTAGTTTAAAGTAATGAAAGTCTAAAGTAGTGAATTTTCTTATGAATGATATGATATAAAAAACAAAACAAACAAACAAACAAAAAACAACAACAAAAAAAATAGTAGATAATTAGTGGCGTAGCCGGGAACTAATTTTAAGGTGGAATTAATTTTAAGGGGGAATTGCTTTTAAAGGGGAATGAAGAACTATTCTAAATAAAGATCATCGTGATCTGTATGATTGAATTGAACTGTGAATAAGTGGGATGCCAGACAAAAGTAGGATCTGTGATGACAAAGTTATGGCTTAATAATTTAAGTAATGACCCATATTTTGCTCCAGTTAAGTTGTATTTAATAATTTAAGTAATGGCCCATATTTTACTCCAGTGAAATTGTACTTACTCTCTAACACAAGATTGCAAATATAGAAAATATTTGAAATATAGGAAACACTCTAAAATCATGTTGTTACTTGAATCTTAACCTATTATCATTTTATAATAATCTTTAAAAAAATCCTGATCATAGTGTATGCATAGCTCTTAAGATCGTTTTTGTGTGCTAGTGTTAGATTTGGTGTTTGTTACATATGAATTCACATGTTCATAAATAAAAGGACACCTGTGGTCCCAACAAGGCCCATCGAACAGGTAAATGTGTGTACTGTGCGTGTACCTCATGGATCTGTATATGAGCATATACTTTCTTTCGTGTGCATGCTGGAAAAAAGATTCTTATGTGATTTTGGTACTAGATATATCCCATTATACACCCCATAATGGCAAAATCTAATATCTAACAATATATCAACAGTTAAACTAGTTAAACTATTAGTGTTGAGCAGTGCATTATATCATAAGGCTTCATTGATGGCATAATAATAGTAATACTGGAGAACAGTATTAAACACACACACCACACACACACACGTGTATATATATATATATATATATATATATATATATATATATATATATACAGTACTGTACAAAAGTCTTAGGCACGAGCAAAGATGCCTTCAAAAATAATGAAATTAAATGTTTCTACATTAAAAAAATACTATAAAGAGCAGTAAACAGTATTAAATGAAACAAAGTCAATATATGGTATGTATATATACTCATAGTGAGTATATGGAAGTCTTCAAGCAAAAAGTCAATAATATTCACATATGCTCATGTATTTTTACAGATTTTTTTAGCCAGCTAGCATGAGCTAATCTGACAGGATTTCTTAGAGCATGGGTTCTCCATTTTTTTTTTTGGCTCATGACCACAATTTAGGGGCTCAATATTCTCATGACTCCCCAATAATTCTTGATGGGAATTAGTAAAAATGATACTAATACTAACACAGTGCATTGCTCTAAATATGTGCATAAACCATAGAATGCTAGGTACCTTTCTTATTTAAAGATTAAACTATATCTCAACAAATTTATAAAAATTGTGTTTGTAACAGCCTTCTAAAAAATGCATAAAATTAAAAAAAAATCACATATCGCACGTCACAATTAAAAAAATCATATAGTTATCTTCACTTCTAATATTTGCCAGCTAGCTAACATGACCTAAAGGGCAAGCTTGATAGGATGTTTCATAAACCTCTTTGAGTACATTTGTAAATCTTTCTCTGTTTAGAAATGGGTGTAGCATTCTAGGACATGTCCACCTGTCAAGATAGAGGACTATAACATTATCTTGATTTGACTTATCTCTGCTATACAAATTCCATGGCCTAGTAGTCTGCAGGGTAGCATGATAGTGTAGCTAAATAATTCTCATTTGAGCATTTTCTTTTTCAACAATGTTGCATGGTCTAGAGGTCTAGATTTGATACTGCAGCATGGCTTAACATGCTTTTGGTATTTCTTTGAATAACAGAGTCGGGTGTTTCCACTGTTGGAGGTTTAGAACGCTGCTCGTTGTATTGCGTTTCCTGTACCAACATGCCTATTTCAAATCATCAGCTCAATTTCATGCCCTTGATATATGACATATGAGCTACAGCCCCCGACAGACCTAGTAAACACTTTTACACCACACTGCTCTTGAATTCTGTATTCCGATTGGTCAGGAGGTGTATAATAATAATTTTCTATAACAGCAGCTCTGAAAATAGTGCCAGCTGCAATTCAAATCACAGGTTTATATTAACGTGCGAACACAGGGACTTGTATGGCAGATGCTCCGCAATAATAGGCTTATAATTAGTAGATGAAGCACATCTGCACAAAAGAAAACAAATCAATTAATAATGAAAACTTTGTAAACCATTGTTATGGTGTTGCTTTCTGAGAGGAAAAAAAGAGAGGTTTATGAAGGAATGACTGTTTATAGCTGCTATAGGAACTGCCTTGATATCAACAGACATACACAACATTAAATGGAACTATAAATGGTTAAAAGCACATGTTGCCCAATAATCAATAACAGTTGCAGTTGTTGGAGAATTGCTAAGGTATAAGGGTAAGAAAAGACTTCAGGATGTGCTGTTTATTGGAAAATAATCAACTCCGGGGTGGTAACAGTAACTTTGCTTCACATGGAGTGCATCACAACACCCCAAGGTTGATTATATTCCCATAACAGCATTTATTCATACAATATTAACATATATCTGGGGCCGAAATAACATGCATCTGGAATATATAGGTGTTTTAGTGCATAGAACTGTGCAAGATATTTATAACTAAAACTATTTTTTGCAGCATTTTGCTAATTTATTTGTAAAACATGTGATTGCAGAACCCTGGTATGATGAGTGGTTTTATTCAGAAGGTCATACCATTTAAGTCATCCTCAAAGGTAACACACTCCACATATGTACAGTGTTGTGTCATTTGTATACTAGTAAGATTAAACAGGTGTGAAGGAGAAGTGAAGGAACAGATTTGTGTTAACATTTATGTTAAATGCACATGTGTGACATTGTACAGTGTTCGAGTACATCTGAATCAGGCAGTAAGTCTTCCCTCATTGACACCAGTGGAGATGATAAACCCACAGAACCCAAACCGGTGAGTTTCAGATTTGATGCAAACAGCTATTGTGTGTGAGTTGGCATAAATTGATCTCTTTGTGGGAAACAAATATCCCCATGATGATAGGAATACGTGGGAATTTGTTTATTAAATGTATATGTATGGCATTGTACAGGGACTTGTATGGCAGATGCTCCACAATAATCTAAGGCTTATAATTAGTAGATTAAACACATCTGCACAAAAGAAAACATGTCACTTAATAATGAAAACTGTATAAACCATTGTTATGGTGAAGCTTTCTGTAAAGAAATGTTTATTTAACATTTATGGAAGGAGTCACCAGTTTCAGTGTTTTCTGCCAAGGAAGAGTCTTCAGAAAACAGGGGTTTGTGCTTTACAAACAACTTTAAGAGAGAGGAATAAAAAGAGAGGTTTGTGAAGGAATGACTGTTTATAGCTGCTATAGGAACTACCTTGACTCACAGACATACACAACATTAAATGTAACTATAAATGGTTAAAAGCACATGTCGCTCATTAATCAATAACAGTTGCAATTGTTGGAGAATTGCTAAGGTATAAGGGTAAGAAAAGACATCAGGATGTGCTGTTTATTGGAAAATAATCAGCTCCGGGGTTTTAACAGTAAATAACATGCATCTGGAATATATAGGTGTTTTAGTGCATAGAACTGTGCATGATATTTATAACTAAAACTATTTTTTGCAGCATTTTGCTAATTTATTTGTAAAACATGTGATTGCAGAACCCTGGTATGATGAGTGGTTTTATTCAGAAGGTCATACCATTTAAGTCATCCTCAAAGGTAACACACTCCACATATGTACAGTGTTGTGTCATTTGTATACTAGTAAGATTAAACAGGTGTGAAGGAGAAGTGAAGGAACAGATTTGTGTTAACATTTATGTTAAATGCACATGTGTGACATTGTACAGTGTTCGAGTACATCTGAATCAGGCAGTAAGTCTTCCCTCATTGACACCAGTGGAGATGATAAACCCACAGAACCCAACCCGGTGAGTTTCAGATTTGATGCAAACAGCTATTGTGTGTGAGTTGGCATAAATTGATCTCTTTGAGGGAAACAAATGTCCCCATGATGATAGGAATACGTGGGAATTTGTTTATTAAATGTATATGTATGGCATTATACAGTGTTCCAGCTCTTCTAAATCAGGCAGTAAGCCTTCCCTCATTGACACCAATGGAGATGATAAACCCACTGAACCCAATCAGGTGAGTTTCAGAGCTGATGTAAAGAACTATTGTGGGTAACACTTTACAATAACAGTACATGAATAATCATGCACTAATACCTGAATTAATACTTACTTAAATATGACCTAATGACGAGTTAAGGCATGTACTAATCACGACCTAATGAAGAGCTAACCTTAACTACGAAGTGAGTCTTATGAATTCATTGTGAATAATGAGCATCTTAAGGAGATATAAGATAGAAAAATATATGAATTAAACATGCATAATTTCAAATTGTTTGTATAATGTGCCATATGCAGCTTCGTACACAAGCATCATTGATTGGTGCTGAATTCCTTTGATAATTTACATTGATCGTCCTTATCAAACGTACAAAGACGCACTAATAATAAATACCAATAATTTCATCTCAACCTGTTTTGCATCATTCTCCAGCCATTTCTCTTCAAATCCCACTGTAGTACTAGTATGTGCTCTGGGTGACTAGAGCCTGGGGCACTGCTCCTTGAAATTAATACAGTAACATTTATTCATCTATTAACATTTAAAACCAGTGTTCTATAAGATTATTTTCCAGTGTTTTAGTCTTGAGAATGATGGACAATGAAGCAAAATGGGATGATATGAAATTATTAGTGTTTATTATTACTGCATCTTTCTATGCTCGATAAGGAGGATCAATGTAAATTAATGTAAAAGTAATCCAGCGCCATTCAACGATGTTTGTGTATGCAGCTGCATATGGCAAATTATATAAACAATTTGAAATTATGCACGTTTAATTAATTTTCTTTCTTATAGAGCATGTTTGATTTAGTTTACCCCTATGTGTTAATTAATACATTAACTAACAAACATGTACTAACCTACTTAAGGTGGTCGTTATTCAGGCATGAATTGATAAGACTCACATGCTAGCTCTTCATTAGTTTGTGATTAGTACATGCCTTAACTCATCATTAGTTCATATTTAAGTAAGTATTAATTCAGGTATTAGTGCATAATTATTCATGTACTGTTATTGTAAAGTGTTACTCTATTGTGTGTGAGACGACATAAATTGATCTCTTTGTGGCAACCAGTTGTCCCCATGATGATAGGAATACATGGGAATTTATTGAACAAATGTATATGTATGGCATTGTACAGTGTTCCAGCTCTTCTGAACCAGGCAGTAAGTCTTCCCTCATTGACAACAATGGAGATGATAAACCCACTGAACCCAATCAGGTGAGTTTCAGAGCTGATGTAAAGATTTGATTTGGATTGGATTTGAGAAAACAGACATTGATCTCTTTGTGGGAACCAAATGTCCCATGATGATAAGAATACATGAGGATTTTCATAATGTGAGAAAAACCCTACAAAAATCCCTAAAGTAGCACAATGATTTACTTTTATGTATCAAGGTTCACTCCTTTAGTCTCTTAGGATCCATTGGCTGGTCCAGACCCTGATTCCTCACTTTTGTAATTACTACATAGTAGTTACTGAATAATACTATTAAAGTGAAACTTTACTATTAATGTAAGGGGTTAGAATTTAGTTTAATTCATTGTAACATTATTGAACTTCATTAATATTTAGACCGTGGATTTATACACACACGTGTACAATATATATAGTTCTTGGTGTTTCATTCCTAATGATAGCTGTACAGTTTCCTAATAGGACCATATATGGGCTTTCTATGTATCAATATTTTTATTTTCTTTGTAAATGAATTATTCAGACAATACATTCTATACCTGTTATCTCGTAAAGAAACCCGAACGAGTCAAGAGGCTGTTGAAAAAAAAAAATAAAGCTGTTTAAAACTTTTTCAAAGGTACAACACAGACACACACACATACACACACACACAGATTGCTCATCAGCACAATGCACTGTCAATCTGTTCTCAGAGCTCAGCAGGAAATATTTGTCTGCTTCAGCACCTGATCCTCTCAGTCTCACTCTTTCCATGTCTCCTCTCATTTCAGAGCTGCAACGATCTAATTTCCTCTCAAAACAAAGACAAAAACAATCAGGTAAGATAAGTCTACATGTCATTGTGTTGTATATAAGAGTATAACGGTTTTATGTTCATATGGAACATAACCATACAGCAAGATGATATGCTTAAACCCACAGTTCAGTTAGGGAGAATTAACTGCATGATGTAATTTTTTCCCTTGCTTTGTACCATACCAAAATCTCTGTGGATTACAGTGAGCAAAAATAGACAAAAAAGTAGTGTTTTTTTTGGTTTTTGATTAAGATTTTTATTTGTTTTTCAGGCAGCTTGGGTTTTTATGTTGTAAAGTATGTCAAAAGATATATTTTCTTCTTTCTATCCTTCCTACTGCAGGAGTTAAAATGTAAGGAATAAGACACAATGGGATGTGCTGTTATAGGAAACCAATCAGTAATAGGGTGGTGTGATGATGAGTGTGTTTCCACTCTGAAGTTGATTATTTTCCTATAACGGCATGTCTCAGAGTGTTTTTTTTCCCCTTATACCCCAGCAATATGCCAATTTTTCATCCATGTGTTACGTTTAATGTTGTTGAATGTTCATGAAAAAGGTTAGTTCTCTCCAGTCGTTCTCTCACCAGCCTCTCGTTTTTCCCTCCCTTTTTTGTTAATAAGACAAAAAAAGAAACCAGAAACCTCACAGAAAACCTCATCAATTCAACAATTACACACATTTAAAAAAAAAAAAATAAAAAAAACTGTGATTTTTGTGAAGGGTCCTTATGTGAAGGGTCTGCCATATAAGTGTTTGTGTAAGTTGTTACTATGTGTTAGAACAAGTGCATTAATATAAAGCTTGCAGTTGGCACTACTGTCAGAGCTGCTGACCAATCAGAATCGAGAATTCAACAGCTGTAGTATAATTACATTTAGCCTCTGCCTAGGTGAGATTCATTAACATGCTAATTTAACAATATTCATTTTTTTTTCTTTGAATCTGATTCAAAGGCCATGATGTTACCATCAACTCAATGGTACTGTCAAGAAGAGGAATTAGGAACATCCAAGGTAGGTGCACTCTTTCATTTGGTAGATGCTTTTATCCAACAGAGAAGCTTAATTACAATTCAAGAGCTGAGCTGGTTAAAGAGCTTAACACCACTAAGTCAGTATGGTGATGTGTATGTTTGTTCATGTGTTCAAATTCTGATGTATTATGTGGCTACTTCATTTCAAATAATTTCTTGTTCAGGAAGAAATGCTGGCATCCAGTACATCCACTGAACCCGGGTCTACCACGATGCCTGGGTTTGAATGGGACCATTTTAAGGTAAACGGAACTAAACACATTTTGCATGAGAGACATTTTTAACACCATATCTGTGGTTCATGGTAACAGAAGGTACAAGAGAACTGATGTCAAAAATAGAGACCAAAGTTGATTGAGAGTGTATTTATAACAGGAAACGTCAAACTTTTTCAAAGAACATGGTCCAAAATGAATATAAACCTTTACTTGGTTGATACTTGCTATTCAAGACTGCACAATTTACAAGCTTTTTTTTAACTGTTTGCCTAAAAAAAAAAGAAATCTCAAATATCATCTTATACCATTTGCTTCATTGTTTGAAATTGCCATATATATATATATAAATAAGCTTACAGAAATCCAGGTGTAGATTTATATTTATTGCGATTGACCATTTGGGTTTGATTATTATTATGTATCTTGAGAAATATAATTTGACAAAGGTCATATTTTCATAACGCATTACTTAAGCTATTTAATTAAGCTGTTATTTACTGGTCTAAATATTACATTTGTGTAGGTCATTGTGAGGCTTTGCAATGATTGTAAAAATGCCTGGTGGATGAAAAATTCAATATACAGTATATTAAACATGTAACCCAATATTAAGTGGTTTTGAATACCTATACCTATATTCGGTTTCGGTTTACCTTTGGTATACACTATGCCCAGTGTTTTCAAAAAAGATGGTATTACAAAGATTACAACAATAAGAAGAAGAGGCATTCATTGTTTAGCAAAAGCTGTTGTGTTTATTAAAACTATTAAACTACTTAGCTTTTAGTAGTTTGTAAAACAATGAGGAAATACCAGTTTCCCAGATTTTTGCCTAGTTAACCTGTTCTTTAAAAACAAGTCTACACTATTTAAAAATATAGTAGCATATATCAGATAATATTTTTTAAGTTTGTTATTTACACTAGTCCAGCATAATGTTAACATTTTTCCGGTTTCCTTATCACGGTGTATTGGTATATCCTTACACATTTTTCTTTGCTTTTTATGCAATAAAATTTGTAACAACTGGGTTTAAGCCTTTCAATAAATTAAGTCACTTAAGTAACCATTCTGATTTGATTAGCATCTAAAAAGCTTTATTTGCTTACAGAAGGACTCTGTTGAGAATCCTACTGAGGCAGAAATGGTAGCCAGCAGTGAAGCTAGTCCTCTGCCGACTGATGATGTACGTAAGAAACATTATTGTTATTTAGCTACATAGCAACAGCTTTATTAGTAACATTTGTACACCTGCTCATTCATGCAACTGAACTCATAGAACTTTGAACCCTGAGGCTTCACATTCCTGTTCTTGGCTGACAGGAGTGGAAGCTGATGTGCCGTTTTGCTCTTGTAGCTCATCTGCCTTAAGGTCTGACATGTTGTGTGTCCTGAGGTGCTTTTCTGCTCACCATGGTTGTAAAGAATGGTTATTTGAATTACCATAATGTTGCTGTCAGCTCCAGACTGTTGTAGACACTAGCACCAACAACCATGCCGTGGTCAAAGTCACAATGATCACATTTTTTTCCCCCAGTCAAATATTTGATGTGAACATTGACTGAAGCTCTTATACTGCATCTGAATTATTTTATACATTGTGCTGCTGCCATGTGATTGGCTGATTGCATGTATAAGCAGGTGTACAGGTGTTCTTATTAAAGTGGCCAGTGAGTATAAACGAGAGTAAGGCAAACCATCTGAAAGTTGAATAAAGTAACGTAATATTTTGTCTGTTATTGTATGTTGCCCTCAGGATGAAGAAGGTTTATTGGAGTGGTGGAGAAATGTAGAAGGTATGGTAAAGGTCAAGGCATCGTTGTACTCATGTATTTGATTTATCTATGTATGTAGATGATTTTCTCTTTTTTCCTCTTTAGGTTGGAACAAATGGAACGAGGAAACAAATCTTGAGGGAGACAATGCAGAGCAGTAAGACCTTCTGAGCTTTCATTTTATGTTATACCACATATTCACATGCTGTTGAATCTTGAATCTGATTGGTCAAAAGATGTTAATTACAGCAGCTCTGACAGTAGTAGCAGCTCCACAGCTTTTTATTAGTGCACTCATTTTAATATGTTCTCATATGATGAAGCTTTTTGTAAGGAGGCATTTATTTAACATTTATGGAAAGAATCGTCTGCATCAGTTCTTTGTAACAGTCAGACATTAGATTTATAAGTTCCTTTATGTCTTCAGTTACTTCAGTAAGTAAGAAAATGAGTGAATCACTGTTTTTTAGTTGTTTAGTTTTAAACTTCTGCTTTGCACTACCCTGTCTCTGATTATTGCCCTACAACAGTCCCGATATGTTTTATTCCTTACGCAAATTTGATCTCTGAAGTGTGATTATATGTAATCTTTAGTGATAAAAAAATGACATAAAAGTTCTGTCTTGCTCAGAGCCATAGAAGCAGCCGCAGATCGTGTCTTCAAGGCTGCCCGTCTCTTCGTTTATTTATTCAAACAGCGAGAGGCAGCACTGTATATGCGAGTCGTTGAGTTGCTGGCAGTTGCTGATGCAGCAGACAGCTTCCATAAGAAAACTGTGACCGCTAGCATCGGAGGAGGAGTGGCTAGCGTAGCTGGTAGCATCACCACCATCACAGGACTGGCGCTGGCACCTTTCACTTTTGGGTCATCACTTATTGTAACAGCAGTGGGCATGGGCGTTGCAACAGCGGGGGGTCTCACATCAGCATCCGCCAACATCACAGACACAATGCATTCAAGGACAGACCGGGCCAAAGTGGAGCAGATCATCCTCAGCTACCAGGAGGAGATAAAGGACATTAGAGAATGCCTTCAGTTCATGCAGGTCAGACATGATGGCATGGGGACAATATCTGTACAAATATTACCACTATAAAGTTATAGCAGGTTAATAGTAAATACAGGCAAATAGTTATAAAAGTTGTCTATTCTTTCCTTTTGTACCCACCTGTGTCTTTCTATCTATCTTTTAGACAGGTATGGAGACTCTGGAAGAGTGCAGCTTCCAGCAGTACATGGATAGCATCTCCAAGCGTGCAATGAACAGGAATGTGAAGCATGTAGTAAGGGAGGGTGGCCGTGCTGGCAAGGCATTACTAATCAATGTTGAGAGCCTGGCGAGCACTGTGCAAGTACTCAGCACCGCTGGTGGGGTTGCCAAAGCCACTCAGGTCCTCAGCATTGCCAGCGGGGTCATGTCCGGCCTCTTCCTGGCCCTCGATGTTTTCTTTTTAGCCAAAGACTCCAGGGAGCTGCACAAAGGGGCCAAGACAAAGTTTGCGGCCAAGATTAGGGACGTGTGCAAAGAGCTGTTGGACAGCCTTATTGAGCTGAAGAGGATTAAAGAAGAGCTGCAGCAAATTATGAATGATGCAGAGGAGGAGGAAGAGGAAGAGGAGGGAGAAGAAGAGGACGAGGAAGAAGAAGAAGCGGATGAGGAGGAGGAGGAAGAAGAAGAAAAGTGTAAGAAAGACCAGTGAGCACAGAGGTGAAGAGGATAAAGAGAATGAAGTACGATTTAGCAGTTAAGATTCTTGGTAGCGGGGGGCATGGTGGCCTAGTGGTTAGCACTGGTGCCTCGCACCTCCGGGGTTGGGGGCTTGAGTCCTGTCGCTGCCCTGTGTGCGCAGAGCTTGCATGTTCTCCCTGTGTTTCGGGGGTTTCCTCGAGGTACTCCGGTTTCCTCCCCCAGCCCAAAGACAAGCATTGTAGGCTGACTGGCATTTCCAAATTGTCTGTAGTGTGTGAATGGGTGTGTGATTGTGCCCTGTGATGGGTTGGCACCCCGTCCAGGGTGTGCCCTGAGTCCCCTGGGATAGGATCCAGGCTCCCCTGCAACCCTGTGTAGGATAAGCAGTACAGAGGATGGATGGATTCTTGTTAGCGTTAATACATTGAGTACAAGAGAGGAAGAAGATATGGAAAACTATTAAGCACAGAAAACTGTAACAAGCAGTTAAGTATCAGACAAATACTAAGCTAAGATTATTTATTCTGGAGTTTGTTGGTGGAAATATGGTTTAGGTCAAAAAGTGTTTTACTTACATGTAGTTTCACATTATTGCTATTTTTATTGATGGAGAGATGGACTATGATCCTGAACCTTACCTAGCCAGGATTTTGAGTTTCAAATAGTACAAACCTTTCAAATTATAGGAAAGGAAGTTATAGTAGGTAATAACACTACTGAACTATTGTCAGTGGTCTGTTACATTCAATGTAACATAACCAGACCACATTTTATTTCTAATGGAATACTGTAGTTATTAAAAATGCACTAAAACGCTTCACTCTTTTAGTTGCCTACCTGAGGATAAGAATATTTTATTTGATTCTTAATACAATATTTTATCTGATTCTCAAGTATGTAGGAAATTATTTCCTTTATACCTTCCAAATTGGCATGAATACATTTCACTATTAACACTGAATTATATTTGCACGTATCTTTTACTTTTGTTCATGAAAAGCACCTTAAAGGTTAGCTGTTTGTGCTCTGTCTTTTAATTAGGGCTGTTAACATTTGAAATATTAAAGCACTCTACTGTGATTTAATAAAAGATTGTCTTTACACTCAGGAGCATATTGTGATTGTATTTTATATAATAATTATATATAAATTGAATAATAATTTTTGGGAAATCTGGCTTTTCTGAATTTATTTTTATTTCAATTCATCGTAGTAAGAAAAAGGCAAATAAAGGTATTTAAAATAGCAGTGATTGTTGTTTGTTGGGTTACTTTTGGCAAATTTTATTATTGATTGAAAGTCTTCTTCAGAATACAAGATTTACTACTAATAATACTGATACTACTACAGCAGAGTATAAATAATACTGATAATACTACAGGAGAGTATAAATAATGCTGATAATACTACAGGAGTGTATAAATAAAACTCATTCACTCACCGTCCACTTTATTAGGAAAACCTTACACCTGCTCATTTATGCAGTTATCCAATCATTTGGCAGCAGCACAATGCATAAAATCATGCAGATACAGGTCAAGAACTTCAGTTAATGTTCACATCAATCATCAGAATGGGGGAAAAAAGTGTGATCTCTGTGACTTTAACCATGGCATGATTGTTGGTGCCAGATGGGCTGGTTTGAATGTTTCATAAACTGCTGATCTCCTGGGATCTTCACACACACTAAAAGTTTTTAGAGTTTACACAGAATGGTGCGAAAAACAAAAAACACTGAGTGAGCGACAGTTCTATGGGTGGAAACACCTTGTTGATAAGAGAGGTCAGAGGAAAATGGCCAGATTGGTTCGAGCTGCCAGGAAGAATATTTTCTGAAATACTCATCTGGCACCAACAACCATGCCACAGTTAAAGTTACAGAGATCACATTTTTCCCCATTCTAATTTAATGTGAACATTAACTGAAGCTCTTGACCTGTACCTGCATGATTTTATACAATTTGCTGCTGCCACATGCATTTGCATAAATAAGCAGGTGTACACATATTACTATTAAAGTGGTCAGTGAGTGTATATCTCATATACACCAATCAACCATAACATTAAAAACAAGTCCTGTAAGTTGTGAGGTGGGGCCTCCATGAATCGGACTTGTTTGACTAGCATTCCACAGATGCTTGATCAGATTGAGATCTGGGGAATTTGGAGGTCAACTCAGCACCTTTAACTCTGTCATGTTCCTCAAACATTCCTGAACAGTTTTTCCAGGGTGGCAGGGCGCAATCTCCTGCAGAAAGAGGCCACTGCCATTAGGGAATACCGTTGCCATGAAGGGGTGTACTTGGTCTGCAACAGTGTTTAGGTAAGTGGTACATGTCAAAGTAACATCCATATGAAAGCCAGGACCCAAATTTTCCCAGCAAAACATAGCCCAGCGCATCACACTGCCTCCGCCAGCTTGCATTCTTCCCGTAGTGCATCGTTGTCGGTGGACAGGGGTCAGCATAGGCACTCTGACTGGTCTGCGGCTACGTAGCCCCATACGCAGCAAGCTGTGATGCACTGTATATTCTGACACCTTTCTATCATAGCCAGCATTAACTTTGTTAGAGCCATATAAGGATTTGGTGTAGTTTGAATATTTTACGATTTATAATTCTATGTAAGTTCATATTATTTATTGTTTAGTTGATATTCTGTGTTTGATTTTATAAGAAAATGTTTAGAATATATGCATAAAGACTATATTGTATAAAGACCACCCCCCTTTATGTAACATTACGTATCTACTTTAAATAACCATTAATTTTTGAACATAGAACTGAAGTGAAGAAGAAGGGTTGTTTCAGACAGATTTTTTTTTATCGCATTCACCGTAGTCATTGTATATATAGTGTTTATTGGAATTATGTTTTATTTCAAAACTTGTTGTAGATAGTTCTTATGCTTGACATTTGATTTATTTTGCTTTGCAACAAACGGAACTTAAAGATTTTTATGTCTACAGGTTCATGGTGTCACACTTTGTGTGAGAAGTCTGCATGTTCTCCCCGTGCTTCAGGGGTTTCCTCCAGGTACCAGTCCAAAGACATGCGTTGTAGGATGACTGGCATCTCTAAATTGTAGTGTGTGAATGTGTGTGTGATTGTGCCCTGCAATGGGTTAGCACCCCACCCATGGTGTCCCCTGCCTTGTGCCCTAAGTTCCCTGGGACAGGTTCCCCATGACCCTGTCTAGGATAAGCGGTACAGAAAATGGATGTATGGAAGACTCCTACACATTGGAGCCGCATGAAGTGGAAATTGGACTGCGCGAAAGGATGCCACAAATGGTTATGGAAGAGGATTGACACATTACGGAATATGGATATTTTATTTTCATTGAATACAATGAGCTGGAATGTCCATCGCAATGGACAAATTTGCAAGTACAGTAAGTGGAGTTTCGGGACAGCTGCCTGTGACTAGTTGGGGCTTTAAAGACATTTAAAACTGGAGATATTGAAACTGGAAAATTTCAGAGATATTATGAAGGGTTTAAAGTTAACTCGCCACATTTTGGACCGTTGTGTGGGTGATTGGTTTTGACCTTGAGTTCATGTTTGAATCATGGCTAACACTTGAGGATACAGCTGCAGACTCAGAAATGGCTGGCCGCAAGAAGTAATGTACACTCATAAAGTGCTGGAAGAGCATTTAAACTGCCTCACTAATTGGAGAAAGTCAAAGATAGCTCAGATTACCATTTAAATGAAAGAAATGGATAGACTGAAAGGAAATGAGGAAAATGTAGACAAAAATCAAACAAGAAATTCTCACAACCCTCACTAAGCTGTATCAGGAGTTAAATGAAGGTGTTTAGGGGTTGCTGTCTGAAGAAGAAAGAACAGATGATCAGCGTATCCCGATTGAGCCAAAGTCAGCTAGCATTAGAGGCTTTGTTCTTGGTACTGAAAATTGGATTAAAAAAGTAAGAGATGCAAGTGTTAAAGGGGATGGGGCATTGAGCCAAGTGACAGTGTTTCTGAAGTTGCCCAGCAAATCGTTAGAAGCAAGAGTAGAGCAGGTTCAATAGGTGGTCATATTTCTGCACCAACATCCTCAAGTAGTATAGTGCATATGTGAGAAGAGGCTGAGAAAGCTGCTGTGATAGCCAGGGCTGCCTCTTTAAAAAAGAAAGAAGCTCTAGAGATGGAAGAGGCAAAGTTGAGAGCCCAATTAGGGGAATTAGAGTTGCAGACAGCAATTGCAGCTTCTGATGTGAAGTTGCAAATGTATGAAGAACATTAAAATTCTTATGATTGCATGAATGAATATGTTCAGTCACAGGGTGTAGTTCATGTAAAGAGCTCTAGTGAAGGTCATGACATTGAAAATTCTTTTGTGCAGGCTGCAAATAGGGTGAAAAAGGTTGCTGCTGATGGAACCCAGTCACATAGATTCAGTAAGAGCTATCAGTCATCTGAAGGTTCAGAGAATGATTTGGTTCAAATTATGAGAAAGCAAAACCAGAACACTGAGCTGTTAGTCAAACAGCAGAATTTGTCTCGGTTACCCCAAAGAGGTGTTCTAGTAGTTCAGGGTGACCCTCTTAGTTATAGATCATTGATCAGGGCATTCGACAATGCCATAGACAGCAAAACTGACAATGTCAGGGACAAATTGTTGTACTTAGGGCAGTTCACTCGTGGATGTTGCAATACTATGCAGGACGTAGATTACATGGCTGAACTGGACAACCCCACCAACATGAGGGTTATCATTTCCAAACTCCCATAAAAAATGAGAGCTAATTGGAGAAATGTTGCATATGAAATTCATGAAAAGTTTTCTGACTTAGTGGAATTCGTTGATCAGCAGGCTAAAGTAAAACATGATCCTTTGTTTGGAGATATTCCTGACGTATCTAGTGTAGATGTAGGGAAAAAACCCAGAGCTTTAGTCTTAAAACAAGACACTGTAAAATGATAAATAGTGCTAATGATCATGAATGTTTCTTTTTTTTTTCTTTTTTTAATCATCCGTTTCTAATATTGCCATGACACCTAAGGCAATACTCAGCATCCTTGTCACCTCCCAGCCAATCAGAAATGTTGAGAACCAATCATCAAAATCTATATGAATCATTTTTAAAACAAAGAAAGTGCTCAGATGATGTAGAAATGAGGTTTTACTCGCTAGCATAAATGTGTCCACTATATACTTTGTTCCTTCCCTTAAACACTTACCTGCTTGAGAATTTCCAAAATTTGTAGACTGATGATTCTCAGTAAAGCACACTACCAATTATTAAAGGGCTTATTTATTTATTTATTTATTTATTGGATTTTTTAATTTTTATTTAGTATGTGTACATTTTACATGATTTTAACTTATTTAGCTCATCCTTGTTCAGAGCACTCCATTCCCTAAACAAATATTTCACATTGTTAGTATCAGAATCTTACTGAACATGTAACATATTCAGTAATCTGTAACTAAGACCCAATAAAGAAATTTTCATTATGCGGATTTAGGACAATGTCCAGAATGTCTCTGGAACACTCAGCCTCTGATTAGTTATGGATTCTGGAGATGACTTTCCAGCAGTCTCTGAGGATTTCTTCTCATCACTCCGCTGTAAAAACTCAAACCACTAATTACTGGCTAGTTTCACTTTTTTTCAGTCTGATTCTCAATACTCAAATCAGTCCTGCAAATCATTTATCACAAATATCAGGATTGCTTTTGTCTAAAATCAAAGACTGACAATATTCCATGTTTGTTTCAATACTGTATGACTTACTTAGCCAAATCTAAACTCACCTCTGAATTTGTGTAACTGGACACTCAGGATAATGAATTTTCACCATCCTGTTCCTTGTTTCTTTACATATAAATAAAAAAGGTATTTGATACACAGAATAACTCAATGCACTCTCCAATCAGTAGTTGGTGATTGTGTTTTCTTTGTAGTGTATCTGCATTGTGAAAGAATTCTTAATGTGAAGACATAAATGTAAATGACATGCTACTTTATTACATTATATGTAACTCTAAATATGATGAACTTTCTCTAAACAAATACTGACATAACTAGATATTTAAGTCAGCCTACCCCATCCTTATATTATCCTGGTACATATAGACGTGTCTTAAGTCTTTTTTATGTATATTTTTTAAATTTTCTTATGTACACCAATATGTAAGCCAATGTAAAATTTCACTCTACTACTACTACAAAATGTCCCATTGGGGCCTAAAGACACCTCATTCCACACCCATCAGAATATTGCCACTCCACTGTCAACAAACCTGAGTGAACACGTGAGAGTGGGGGATGACGGCATCCAAACATCCCAGTTCACCAAAACACTCTATGTCCATGAACCCTCCAGATCTGCTCTTTTACCTAAAAAAAACCTATTCACAAAAGGTTTGACTAAACAAATATGTTTTCAGCCTAGACTTAAACACTGAGCCTGGGTGTGAGTCCTGAACACTAAGTGGAAGGCTGTTCCATAACTGTGGGGCTTTGTAAGAGAAAGCTCTGCCCTCTGCTGTAGCCTTCACTATTCAAGGTACCAAAGTTCGCTCAGATACTGGGGCGCGAGACCATTCAGTGCTTTATAGGTCAACAGTAATATTTTATAATCAATGCGAAATTTGATTGGGAGCCAACGCAGGGTGGATAAGATAGGGGTGATGTGGTCATATCTTCTGGTTCTAGTAAGGACCCTGGCTGCTCCATTCTGGACTAAGTGGAGCTTGTTTATGCACTTACTGGAACATCCAGACAGAAAAGCATTACAGTAATTCGAAATAGAGGTAACAAAAGCATGAACTAGTTTTTCTGTATCGTGTAGTGACATTACATTTCTTATCTTAGCAATATTTCTGAGATGAAAGAAGACTATCCTAGTAATATTATCTACATGAGCTTCAAATGAAAGACTGAAGTCAAACACCAAGGTCTTTTACTGCTGCACATGATGAAACAGAAATACCATCCAGAGATCCTATATAATCAGAAAGGTTAATTCTAGCTACTGTCCTTTACACATGCCTCAGCCTTATTACAAATCACCATTTATGCACAAACCAACTGTTTAATTGAAATTGTTATACCAGTTGAAGAGGAGGGGCCAAGCTGATTTTTTTCAAATGAATTTAAGTTCAATCAGCCAATTAGAAACTTCATCATATGATAACAACAATCTCTTCCCTAAACATTTCATTGCAGTCACTTTCATGTGCACTGTTGAGTTGTTTATTAAGACAAAACTCCAATAAGTGACAGTGGTGCAGTGGTTAATGTCACCGCCTCTCATGCAGCACATACCAGGTTTGATTCTATGCTTTAGCATTACCTTTTGTTAAGGATTAAGTATACAAAAGTGAAAAGTTAATTAAAAGAGTTGCCTTGTATGAGATCCTGTGGCTCAATTGGGTGAGCGTTACCTCGGGCTTGAGAGGTTGCTGGTTCGAACCCCAGCCAGGTCTCTGGGATTTGGAGCCATGTAAAGCGGTGGGTGCGAAAGGTTCAGGGCTAAATGAGCGTGGAAGGTGCGGGATGGCTGAAGGGCGTGTCCTGAGATGGGGGGCAATATCCGGGCGGCTGCCCCCCTGGAGTCCAGGAAGAGGACCAGAGAGGGTTATGGAGCTTGAAGAAAGAGTGTTAACTTAGGTTTTTTGCAGAAATTCCTATATATGCAAAACTATCACAGAGACTTTTTTTTGAGGGTCTACAAGCACCACTTTCTCTCCCTTTCCAGCAGTTCCTCTATTCTCCCACTTCACAGCTCTCAACCAACTCAAGCCAGATTCGAACCAGCAACCTTTGCACTCAGAGACAAGGGCTTTACCACAACGCCACCACATCCCACAAACAAGGTGGTGTTATATAGGGTCTTTGACTTTTAAAATGACAACCACAAACCCATAAAAAGTATGCATGTATGTATGTATGTAGACTATATGGCCAAATGTGTGGACGCCTGACCGTAACGCCCATATGTGGGTCTTCCCCAAACTGTTGCTGCGAAGTTGGAAGCACACAATTACATAGGATGTCTTTGTATGCTGTAACATTACAATTTTGCCTTCACTGGAACTAAGAGGCCCAAATATGTTCCAGCATGACAATGACAAACCGAGCTCCATGAAGACATGGCTTGCCAAAGTTGGTGTGGAGGAACTCGAGTGGCCTGCACAGAGCCCTCACTTCAACCCCTCTGAACACCTTTGGGATGAATTGGAATGCTGACTGTGCCCCAGGCCTCCTCGCCTGACATCAGTGCCTAATCTCACTAATGCTCTTGTGGCTGAATGGATAAACCCCTACAGCCATGCTCCAAACTCTACTGGAAAGCCTTCCCAGAAGAGTGGAGGTTATTACAACAGCAAAGGGGGACTAAATCTGAAATGGGATATTCAAAAAGCAAATACGAATGTGAAGGTCAGGTGTCCACAGACTTTTGGCCATGTAGTGTGTGTATTTAAACATGGTCTTGGTTGTTACAGGGCTTGTTTTGCTGAAGAATTTGCTAGAGATCGAGTGGAGCAATGGATGCTTTTGTTACTCTTACAATATAGCTTCACCTCCAGTTTTTTCATTCACCCCTGTTGCTGTGAAACCCATACATTAGTTCTTTTGGAAAGAGAATTTTTAGCTTGTTAATGAACAATTCCCTAACGTTAGCATATTTTATCAGTTGCTAGTAGACCAAAGTTTATTGTCTGTTTTAAACTAGCATTGCTCTGTTTTGCCCCCTAGAAGACTATCAGAGAATATCTTTTTTTCCCCAAATATTTAAATTCAAGTCCAATCCGCATGAAAAACACGGATGGATCCTGACACTGTGCTCTACAGCATTAAGTTCTGACTTAACACTGTAATACTCCACAAAACAAACCACACAAAGCAAAGTCCGCAACACATACCAGCACAAAACTTGGCTTGGCTCACGATTTTAGGCATACAGAATCACAACCATTACTACATAAGGTTAGTGTTTGAACTATAAACTAGTCAAGGCTTAACACAAACCCAGTCAGCACTCAGTTAGCAGATAATTCCGACCTACACCTAGTTAAGGCCAGTGCTTGTCTTTCTAACTGCACCAGCTTAACCTTCATTACAACACATTTAATGTTGAGCGTTAAGTGCTGTTTAATTCTCAATTCTAGTTGGTCAGAATTGTGTTGAATAATTTTCTTTAACAGCATATCTAACAGCAATGCCGGCTGAAAATCAAACCACAGGTTTATATTAACGCACAGTCATTCTCATACATTATCCTTTCTATAGTAACAACTTACACACAACTTACATGTGCATGATGGACAGTCCACTTAATCTAATACTAATAACGACCAGGGTATTGCTACTGAACAAAGAAAAACACAATCTTTTATACGGTGAAGTTTTCTGTAAGGAGAAGTTTATTTAAAATTTGTGGAAGGAGTCTCCAGTGTCAGTGCTTTGTAACGGTAAGGAAAGTGTTCAGGATAGAGTTTATGTTTTGCGGATTCACTGGAACAGGACAATCTGTGTTTTTTTGCCTTATTTACTGCTAAAAAGAGAGAAAAAAGATGCCGCCGAGGGAACGGCTGTTTAGAGCTACTATAACAAAAGTGATAACATGAACTAACTTGTTTCACATGTTTTTGACAACATTAAATGTGACTACAAATGGATAAAAAGCATCACTGTATGTGTTGTTCTTTAATAAATTAAGGGTTGTAATCGATGGCAAACTGCTGTGGTACAAGAGGAATAAAACATAAAAAGGATGTGTTGTTACAGGAAAATAATCAGCTTCAGGCGGGTTACAGTAACTGTGCTTCATTACACCACTCTGTCACTGATTATTTTTCTGTAACAGCACACTCACAAATGTTTAATTCCTCACTTAAATCATCTTTGCCTTAAACATAAGACTGCATTATAGATCCACAAGATAACGTACAGGTAGAGGAAATCAAACTCAAATCAGGAGAGGTGAAGATCTCACTGGAAGAGGTGATCAACTTACTTTTAACCCTGATGCACTGTGTATATGTTTATACAGCTAGGCTGGATATTAGCAGCGCGCGCAGCTACACGTGAAGCTCACCTGCAAATGCAAAATGGACGCAATCGGACTTCCGAGGCCCCGCCCACCTGCACTAATTCGAACAGTTTTGTGTGTGTGTGTGTGTGTGTGTGTGTGTGTGTGTAGGTGCGTGTTTTAAGCTGGTGTGGGTCTGGTGCTAAAAACACCAAGAATTTTTTTTTAATTCACTAAAAATAAGCTGGAACAAAAACTATGTAGCCTAATAATATAGATAGAAACATACAGGCAACATTACAAGAGTGTAATTAATCAGTAATAGTGAATATTTAATAAACTGTTGGATTGTGACTGAAATGTTTTGTTGGTTGTTGAGCACTACAGTGTAAATGGAGGCAGCACTTAAAGGCTAACTCTCTTCTTTAAGAGTAAAAACAGAAAATTGATGTAATTCCGTTGTGGTCCACAAGATGGCACTATTTACAAGATTACATCACAACACTGCGCGCTGAAATCCTAACTAAACGTCACTAAATGATCTTGAAATGTTATTAAAACAATGTAACTAAAACTAAAAAATATATGGTACGTTCTTTTAATAACATTTTAAGATCATTTATGATCTTAATGTGGGTTTATTTCGGTGTTAAATCACATGCAGTCTTCAGTCCAGTACAAACAGAGTCACTGCAACCACCAAAGCACTACTTATTTTCAGAAGTAATTATTCAAATGAGCTGATATTTCTATTGTTACAGGCAGTGTAGTGGTTAATCAGCTCACACTCGTCGTAATATAGAAGATTAAGGTTTAGAAATGATCTTTAAAGTTCTCTCAACACTGCAGTGAGGAACACAGCTGCTGTAATTACTGTGTGTGGCCACACGGGGGCAGCAGCGCCATTCTGACTCTTCTTACTAAATACACTGTACATAGAATGTAAAATAATAAAGACTCATTAAAAGATTAAAGAATTACCACATCATACGTTTGGTATACACACACACACACACAATCCGCACGATCGGATTAAGATCTAGAGAATTTGGTGGCCAATGTTCCTCAAACCATTCCTGAACAATTTTTGCAGTGTGGCAGGGCACATTATCCTGCTGAAAGAGGCCACTGCCATTAGAAATAATAGTGTATTATGGTACATACTTTAAATTAAGTATTGCATAGCACATCAAATTAATTTTTCTCCATAGATGAAATCTGCCAGTGTCCAGTCATCAGTATTTCAGCTCCGTTGGACAAAGGAACCAGAACTGGAAACTAAAACTTAAAAAAGGGTAAAACAGATTAGAAGAATACTATTGCTATTACTCCTCCTACTACTGCTACTCCTCCTACTATCACTCCTGATAATAATAATAAAAAAAAGGGTAAAAGCACTCCTTGCATACTTGCATCACATTTTGTGATGATAGCTTAATGGTGGCTGTGTAAACTACCTGCTGAAAACCTGATGACATAATTATTAGCACAAAGAGAGACCACACCAAATTTCAGCTCAACTGGAATTTTGGTTCCTGAGAAATAGCCATTAACTTAACTCTGAGCACTATGAACATGGATAGTGCCCCTGGTTAGCCAATTTGAGTTAGATTGCCTCAGGTACTAGTAGGTCCAATTCAATTTTTGTGACAATAGCTTGATGGGAACCTTTTCAAATATCTGCTGATATTTGATTGTGAAACAATGTGAAATAAACATGAAATAAAAACATTCTCTGAACACCCAGATTAAACATTTGTGAAACCAAATGTTGCTAAAAAAATGCTCAGAAAATGTTCTGCTAACTTAATATTGTTAATTGGGTATGTCTCAAAAGAAGGTCTTATCTTAGGCTAGAATTGATTTAAAAATTTTCCAGGTCTGATGATAGCACTGAACAGTTCAGGTTAGAGAAGTTTCAGTAACATTTTGTACTTTTGGAGTTACTGTTACCACCCGAAGTTCATTATTTTCCGATTTATAGCATGTCCTGAACTGATTTACCACAACAATTTGTAATTTTGTATCGAATGACACTTTCAAATGTTGACATTTAATGCTGTAGAACATCCACAAAACAAGGTAGCTTCCATTATCACTTATGTTATAGCACTTTCTCTTGAAGGAAATAAAAAAAAAAAAAAAAGAAACACACATCTTGTCATGTTCCCGGGAAAGCACTGTAAAGCACAAAGTCCACTGTCCTGAAGATTTTCCTGTAGTGGAAAACTTACTGAGTGCTGAAACCCGAGACTCCTTCCATTAATGTTAAATAAACTTACAGAACTCCTTACAGAAAACTTCACCATATTGGTGATTAAAAGGTTTTTTTCATAAATAAAACCACAAATCTGTTTTTGATTAGACTTAGATTATGTGGAGCATTTGACATACAAGTCCCTGTGAATGATTTGCTATTATAGAAAGGACAACCTATTAAAATATAAACTTGGGATAAGAATTGTAGCCTTCTGACCTTCTGACCTATCAGATTCAAGAATGCAACAGCACTCTGGTATATTTGGAATAAATACACTAAAATTTCTCTTGATAGTTCTGCAGAACATCAGTTTGACTTTTACTTATTTATTTATTCATTGATTTATTTATTTTACCTGAGTGATATGAGAGGTAAGACTTTTGTTATTCTGTCTTGCAGGTAGCAGAAATACATCTTAAATATGTAGAAGAAGAAGAAGAAGAAGTAGTGGTCAAAGAAAAAAAAAACAAAACCAAACCATCAAATGTGTGAGGTTTGGGTGTAGCATATGGAACTACTAGCTAGCTGATGATATATTCTTATTGGTTAGAAGGACAGCTTTTTTTGGAAATGTATCTATTAAAAATTGTTATACCTATGTACTATGTGATAGATTGATGTAGTTAAAATGCCCTCTTGATTGTTGGGTTTAGTTAATCCTAGGTTTGAGTTTAAGATAATAGCTACATTTTATGGTGGGACTATGCTAGTTACATTTCTCTCAGAAATATTACTGAGTAGATATATTCAGTAGCCTTTCAGGAAAAGTGAGAATTTCTATGGAAAAATAATGGAATACAAAACATCCAAATTAGTCTGGTTGTAAGAATTGTTAATTCATCTGAATATATCACAACCAGCTGCTCTTCTCATCGGGGTAATACAAAGAAGTTGTTTTGCACAACAGGGTAAAACAAGACACTGTAAAATGATAAATAGTGCTAATGATAATAGATCATCCGTTTCTAATATTGCCATGACACCTAAGGCAATACTCAGCATCCTTGTCACCTCCCAGCCAATCAGAAATGTTGAGAACCAATCATCAAAATCTATATGAATCATTTTTAAAACAAAGAAAGTGCTCAGATGATGTAGAAATGAGGTTTTACTCGCTAGCATAAATGTGTCCACTATATACTTTGTTCCTTCCCTTAAACACTTACCTGCTTGAGAATTTCCAAAATTTGTAGACTGATGATTCTCAGTAAAGCACACTACCAATTATTAATTAATATTAACTATTATCCTTATTTATTTATTAAATTTTTTTAATGTTTATTTGGTATGTGTACATTTTACAGGAGTTTAACTTATTTAGCTCATCCTTGTGCTTTACTTTGTATAAAATCAAAGACTGACAATATCCCATCTGTTTGTTTTAATACTGTATGACTTACTTAGCCAAATCTAAACTCACCTCTGAATTTGTGTAACTGGACACTCAGGATAATGAATTTTCACCATCCTGTTCCTTGTTTCTTTACATATAAATAAAAAAGGTATTTGATACACAGAATAACTCAATGCACTCTCAAATCAGTAGTTGGTGATTGTGTTTTCTTTGTAGTGTATCTGCATTGTGAAAGAATCCTTAATGTGAAGACATAAATGTAAATGACATGCTACTTTATTACATTACATGTAACTTTAAATATGAGGAACTTTCTCTAAACAAATACTGACATAACTAGATATTTAAGTCAGCCTGTCCCATACCTATATTATCCTGGTACATATAGACGTGTCTTAAGTCTTTTTTATGTATATTTTTTAAATTTTCTTATGTACACCAATATGTAAGCCAATGTAAAATTTCACTCTACTACTACTACAAAATGTCCCATTGGGGCCTAAAGACACCTCATTCCACACCCATCAGAATATTGCCATCTCACTGCTTGACAGATAAAAGTATAAAAATTATGCTTTAGAAATAATTAAATGGTGTCCATTCAAGACACTTAACCGGGCTACTAATTTAGAGCTCAATAAGTACACTGCACCTTTATTTTGGTCTGGAGTTAATAAGCTAGTTTGTCACTAGTAAAAGTTTGAAGAGTGTTGTGGGTTTCCTCTGGCTTGTTGGGTTTCCTCCCTCCTTCCAAAAACATGCTAGTAGGTGGACTGGCTATGCTAAATTGCCCCTAGGTGTGAATGAGTACCATTCAGGATGTATTCCTGTGTATTCCTTGTGCCCGGCGCGCCAAGGCTGGGATAAGTTTCCAGAAAGAAACTGAAGCAAGAAAAGTTATTCTACTGTTTTCCCTTAAATTTGATTAGAGGCTTATGAACAGCAGATGTCACCACTATACCATTTTCTTCATAAGACACATTAAATGCTCTGGAAATGTTTAGGTATTGTATGGAGGATGATGATTACAGGAATGTGGCTAGCTTTTTAATTAGATTACATTAAAGACTTTTGTAATGACTTGCATAGCCACTGTGTAGCCCATGCACACTAACCCTAATGCATAATAATAATAATAATAATAATAATAATAATAATAATAATAATAATTTGTCAGTCACTTCACTTCATAATTTACCTCAAGCAGGTGCTATATCTTTTTACAGATCATTTTCGAAGGACATGAGACTACTTAAGGAAAAGATTGATAGAATTCCAACCACAATAAAAGTAGTTTAGGAGTAGTTTAGCAAACCGAGGGACAGAGAAAGGGAGGGAGAGAGAGAGGCCCATTTCATTTTGGGAAATGGTGATGGTAGGGGTTGAAAAGCAGAAAAAGAGAAGGAAAGATGGGAAAATGAGAACAAGAGACAGAACCAGAGGGAATGAAAGGGAGAGTGTGAGAGAGAGAGATTTTTTTTAGTTGGAAGAGGTGTGAGATGCACATTGACAATAAGTGCATGTACACTGTTTGGAGCTTGAATAGCAAACAACTTGTTTGCACAAAAAGTGCAGAGAGGGAGAGAGAGAGAGAGAGATTGTTAGGTATGCTAATTGTCACATAATGGTTTGTAACATTAGTCCACTGAGGCGAGCGTAGTGAAGAACCCAAGTGCAGCTTTTATTTAACAAAGTGAAAACCAACAATACAAATAAAGACTTGACTTAACTTGGATAGACTTGACTTGGCTTGGACAGACTTGACTTGGCATGAACAAACTTTGCTCGAACAGACTTGACTTGAACAGACAGCAGGTTACAACATCAATAGACGACAAAAGACAATGGTTACATGAGGGCTATATATACCAAACAATCAAGGACACATGACTTAACCAACCAATCAGAACAAGACACATGAAACCAAGGAACCAATCAGAACATGACACAAAGACAAGGGTAACACATGACAAGATCAGAGGAGGGGCAAGGAACACATGACTAGACAGGAACCATGACTAAACTCCAAAATAAGAGACATGAGAACAATGAACAAGAAACACAAACAAAACCCAAACCCCACGTTACATGGTTAAAGAATTTGTACATTGTGTGCAGAGTGCGAGCAGGGACTCCCACAAGACTAGCTAAGTCAGCATAACTAAAAGGGAGAGCCAGAAGGTAACACAGACACGAGCATGCCCTGGGAAATAAAGCGGCCCGCCACTCCACTGTCAACAAACCTGAGTGAACACGTGAGAGTGGGGGGTGACAGCATCCAAACATCCCAGTTCACCAAAACACTCTATGTCCATGAACCCTCCAGATCTGCTCTTTTACCAAAAAAAAAATAAATAAATATTCACAAAAGGTTTGACTAAACAAATATGTTTTCAGCCTAGACTTAAACACTGAGCCTGGGTGTGAGTCCTGAACACTAAGTGGAAGGCTGTTCCATAACTGTGGGGCTTTGTAAGAGAAAGCTCTGCCCTCTGCTGTAGCCTTCACTATTCAAGGTACCAACAAGTAGCCTGCACCTTTAGATCAAAGTAGGCCTGACAGATCACAAAAGACCAAAAGTTTGCTCAGATACTGGGCGCAAGCCCATTCAGTGTTTTATAGGTCAATAGTAATATTTTATAATCAATGCGAAATTTCATTGGGAGCCAATGCAGGGTGGATAAGATAGGGGTGATGTGGTCATATCTTCTGGTTTTAGTAAGGACCCTGGCTGCTCCATTCTGGACTAAGTGGAGCTTGTTTATGCACTTACTGGAACATCCAGACAGAAAGGCATTACAGTAATTCGAAATAAAGGTAACAAAAGCATGAACTAGTTTTTCTGTATTGTGTAGTGACATTACATTCAGAGGTGGGTAGAGTATCCAATATCTGTACTCAAGTAAAAGTACAAGTACTTATGGAAATATTTACTCAAGTAGAAGCAAAAGTAACAATCTAAATAGTTACTTAAGTAAGAGTAAAAAAGTATCCGATGAAAAAACTACTCAACTAGCTAGTTACTAGTTACTTCTGATCTGATTGATATGAAGCGAAAACCCTGAATTTCAAACTACTTGGAGAGCTTTCACACACCTCTCCTTGAAAGTCTCTTTGTTCTACTTATATAAAACCTAGGTTGAAGTAAAGTAGCCTATCTCAGTCCTGTGATGGGCACATTAACATCACATAACCTGTCATTTGCAATAAAATCTCAAACACTCCCAGATGTTTTTCTAACAGTTAACTCTGTCTTTATTTTCACATTCACAACACAAACCTGTCAGCATCTGCATTTAAACAAGCTAACAGAGAACAAAAGAGAAGGTGTGTGTGCAGAGTGTGTGTGTGTTATTATGTTTGTGTATGAACTTGTTTATGTGTGTTTGCGCTTCAGTATGTGAATGTTTATTTGGTCATATGTTCTTTCTTGAACAATCTGTTTTTACAGAATTTTACTTTTGAACTTCAGTAGTGCCCATAGTTACCAAATTACCGTTAATAGGGTTCAAATAGGCGTAATTTTGACACTTACCGCTACGTGTTTTTTCAGGTTGGAGTTCGTTTTGGGGCACACAACATGTATCGCATTATGAAACTATTCTTTTTGACATCTTGGAGTGAAAACATAGACTGAACTTGAGGCCACGGGTCTCGCGCACGTCTTCCTCTGCTTCAGCCATCACCTTCCAACTAAACGCGCGCTAAACGTAAGCGGGAGATGCGTAGCAGCCTCTCCAACGTCTCGCGAGACTTGCGAACAAGTCATATAAACTAATTATTTAACAAATCTCATATTTATTACCATTTGACAGTAACGGAGGAACGCAGCCAAATGTAGCGAAGTAAAAGTAAAAATTTTTCACTAAAAATGTACTTGAGTAAGAGTAAAAGTACACATCTTTAAATATACTGTAAAAGTACAAGTTACCCAAAACATTTACTCAAGTAAATGTAACGAAGTAAATGTAATTCGTTACTACCCACCTCTGATTACATTTCTTATCTTAGCAATATTTCTGAGATGAAAGAAGACTATCCTAGTAATATTATCTACATGAGCTTCAAATGAAAGACTGAAGTCAATAGTCACACCAAGGTCTTTTACTGCTGCACATGATGAAACAGAAATACCATCCAGAGATCCTATGTAATCAGAAAGGTTACTTCTAGCTACATATGGTCCTAGTACAAATACTTCTGTCTTGTCAGAATTAAGGAGATGGAAGTTAATGTACCTCCAGTGCCTAATGTCCTTTACACATGCCCCAACTTTATTAACCACAGAACTGTGTGTCATCAGCATAACAGTAGAAGCTAATACCATGTTTACAAATAATTTTACATAGAGGTAGCATATATAAAGAAAAAATCTGTGGGACTAAAACAGAACCTTAGGTCACACACAAGCAAGGAGACACAAGCCTGACCAGAGGCCAGTAGTAGGTCATTTACTACTTTAACCAGTGCTGTCTCTGTGCTGTGATGAGGGGATTTGGCTATCCAATGTGGCTTGGCTGTTGATGAAGAAAGGGGGCACACATACAGACACACACACATACACACACACTCACACACACAGGGTTGTATAGCAGTATTTTGCATAAATCATGCATTACTCAAAGCAACTGGAATGAGAGATTTTACTAGCTTCTGTATATATAGTCACCGGCCACTTTATTAAAAACACCTTACTAATACTACGTAGGACCCCCTTTGCTCTCAGAACAGCCTCAATTCCTCATGGCATGGATTCCACAAGGTGTTGGAAACATTTCTCTGAGATTTTGGTCCATGTTGACATGATTGCATCACAACATTCAAAGAAAACATTCTCCACACCATTATACCAGCAGCACCAGCCTGGACTGTTGATGCAAGGCAGGTTTATGCTGCTGATGCCAATTTCTGACCATATCATCTACATGTCACAACAGAAATCAAGATTCATCAGATCAGGCAATGTTTTTCCAATCTTCAGCTGTCCAGTGTCAGTGAGTCCATGCCCAATGTAGCCTAGAATGTAGATTCCTGTTCTTGGCTGACAGACAGGACTGGAAACTAATTTGGTTGTAGCTTATCCACCTCACTTGCTTTGATGTATTGTATGTTGCAAGATGCTTTTTTGCTCACCACAGTTGTAAAGAATTAATGTTACCATAGCCTTTCTGTCAGCTTTTTCCAACCATTCTGTGTAAACTCAAGAGATTGCTGTGTATGAAAATCCCAGGTCAGCCTGTAAAAATTCTCAAACAAGCTTGTCTTGCACCAACAACCATACCATCATCACTGAAATCACTGAGATCACATTTTTTTCACAATTCTGATGTTTGATGTGAATAATAACTGAAGCTCTTATCTGTATCTGCATGATTTTCTGCCTTGTACTGCTACCACATAAATGAGCTTAGTTCTTTTTCCAAAACATCCTGCAGAAGCAAATAAGATCAAGTACTCCAGGAGCTTTGAGTAACCTAATGCAAAATTCATGCAAAATACTGTTTTTCCTAAATAGTTCCTGAAGAAGGTTAAAACTCCTGAAATTGGATTCAAGGCACTGTACAGAATGTTACAACCATTGAATCAACCATTGAAATTACCATTTAATTACATATTTGTTAAAAATGTATTTTAAAAAGGAAATGATTATTTTTAGAAGAGTCTAATCTATTTTTTAGAACACCTAAACTCACTTAAAATGTCTATGATTGATGTATAAAATCCATCCATTTGGAATATAGGTATTTACCCACCCAGTTGGGCAGATATATTCATGTGCACTCTCCTTCAATTCTAGATTTTTATTCATCAGGACCTAAATAACAATTGTGTGGTCATTATCAACTTCTTCAACTTCTAGACCAAGTGATTTTTTTTATAATATTAAACTGTCCAGTTTGGTTGAATCTGTGCCTATGATAGCCTCAGATTCATGTTCTTAACTGACAGGAGTGGAACATGATGTGGTCTTCTGCTGTTGTAGCCCATCCACCTGAAGGTTTGATGTTTTGTGCATACTGAGATGCTTTTCTGCTCACCATGGTTGTAAAGAGTGATTATTTGTTACTGTATACTTCTAGGCAGCTCAAACAAAATCTGGCCATTTTTCTCTGACCTCTCTTATCAACAAGTTGTTTCTACCCACAAAACTATTGCTCAATCAGTTTGTTTTGTTTTTCGCACCATTCTGTGTAAACTCTAGAGACTTCTTTGTTTGTAAATCTGAGGAGATCAGTAGTTTCTTAAATACTCAAACCAGCCCATCTGGCACCAACAATCATGGCACGACCAAAGTCACAGAGATCACACAAGGTCACAGAGATCACACAAAGTCACAGAGATTACACATCAGCCATTCAAAGTATGTATCACAATGTAGAGTCTGCTTATCCAGAAGATAAGGACATAAGGACATGATGTAGAGTCTGTTTATCCAGAAGATAAGGACATAAGGACATGATGTAGAGTCTGTTTATCCAGAGGATAAGGACATAAAGGACATTTTATTAAGAACACCTTACTAATACTACATAGGCCCCCCTTTGCTCTCAGAACAGCCTCAATTCCTCATGGCATGGATTCTACAAGGTGTTGGAAACATTTCTTCAAGCTTTCGGTCCATGTTGACATGATGTCATCATCATAATTCAGAGAAAACATTCCCCACACCATTATACCACCAGCAGCAGCCTGGACTGTTGATGCAAGGCAGGTTCATGCTGCTGATGCCAATTTCTGACCCTATCATTTACATGTCACAACAGAAATCAAGATTCATCAGATCAGGCAACGTTTTTCCAATCTTCAGCTGTCCAGTTTCAGTGAGTCCGTGCCCTCTGTGACCTCAGATTCCTGTTTTTGTCTGAGAGAAAGGACTGGAACCTAATTTGGTTGTAGCTTATCCACCTCATTTGCTTTGATATGTTTGCAAGATGCATTTCTGCTCACCACAATTGTAAAGTACTATCATTACTATAGCCTTTCTGTCAGCTTCTTGCAACCATTCTGTGTAAACTCAAGAGATTGCTGTGTGTGAAAATCCCAGGTCAGCCTGTAAAAATTCTCAAATAAGCTTGTCTTGCACCAACAACCATACTATCATCACTGAGATCACATTTTTTCACCATTCTGATGTTTGATGTGAATAATAACTGAAGCTCTTATCTGTATCTGCATGATATTATGCCTTGTATTGCTGCCACATAAATGAGCTTAGTTCTTTTTCCAAAACATCCTGCAGGAGCAAATACAATGAAGTACTCCAGGAGCTTTGAGCAAACTAATGCAAAATTCATGCAAAATACTAAACCCAAAACCCCTGAAACTGGATACAAGGCACTTTACAGAGTGTTACAACCATTGAAACAACCATTGAAATTAAATGCTTTAACAGTCAATACATATATATATATATATATATATATATATATATATATATATATATATATATATATATATATATGTATATAAAAAGCAATAATAATAATAATGTTTAATTTACACGCCTTACTCAAAACCAAGGTCGGTTTTCAATTACAAAAAAAAACAAAAATTTTTTCTATTTTTGTCCCATTACTGATACTGTGTCTCACTGAACAAGTGGGTGATTCATTACATCAGTTTAAGCCATGCCATTTCTTCTTTGGTTTTGGTGCATCACATTTGTATAACTGTTCTCGTGAATCAGGCTCAGACTGATTCATGAATCAGTTGTCATGCTGGATAAATCCTACACCTGTATTATGTATTACTGTATGTATTTTGTTAAACTTTGTTATAGATTGTCGTCTGAGGCAAACTTATTTGCATTTGTAAAACACAAAGTGCATTTGCCTTTTAAATAAACTACGTATTCATTAAGCGAAACAGCTTAGAGTTTAAAAGGGTCAAAGAGATGACTTTCTGATCTATGTCAAGCAAGGTAAGAAATCTCTATTAACTGTGCCTTTATTTGGCTTAGCACATTATATATTTGCTATATGATGCACTTCATATAATTTGATGTGCACAGTAAAAGTCTGAGTCTTAAGTGGTGAATGCTACATTGCTTCCTCAATTGACCATTTTCCGTTTCTTCCTTGAGTGCTGTTATAAATCTTACAAAGTTGTTATCTTTCTATTTGAACAGAAAATGGAGACATCACAGAGGCCCATGCTTCTTTTTTTAGGTAAATTCTGATTTAAACTATCAAACTAATTTGAAGTATTAAAAAAATTCTATTGTGAGCTTTAGTTGCAATACATTAAGATTTATTTTATCTTTTGTGAATTGTCATAATTTAAAATGACAATATGTTATAGATTAAAAAAAAAATACAAATGTTCTTCCTATTACGTCTCTCTCTAAGCAGGCACATAATGAGATGTATAATTTTATATTATGTATTTTTGTACAGGGATATGCATTTTCTCATTGCAATGGATACTGACCCATCAGCAAGGTAAGAATACAGTATAGTAGAATACATACATATCAGTGGGGTCCAAAAGTCTAAGAACACATTGAAAAAACACATTAAATTTTTGCTCATTTAAAATTGGAAATAAACAGAAGATTATTTTGAATATTTAATATTCACAATTCTGCACTATTTCTAGGTCCCTACCTGTAAAGCTAATTTGTGATATTGACCATGCTAACTGCTTTGGGCAAAAGGTCAGATTTTCCTCATGCCTAATCTCTTCTGTTGAAGCATGTGTTTAGACGACACTCTGCCGGATTTGATGCAAAATGGATCGTAAAGTTTTGCACAGTCTTGTGGAGTCCATGCCAGCTCGAATGCACACTGTCATTAAGGAAAAAATGGAACATACCAAATACTAAGAAACTCTGAAATTCCTGTAAATATTTCAGAGATTCTACTTTACACTGAAGTTGTAGTAAATAATGAAATTTGTTGAATTAAATTAAAAAGAATGCAAAATAGAAGCATTTTCACTAGTGCTCTCAGACATTTGGACCCCACTGTGTGTGTGTCTGTGTGTGTGTGTATATATATATATATATATATATATATATATATATATATATATATATATATATATATACACACACACACACACACACACACACACACACACACACACACAGACACACACAGTGGGGTCCAAATGTCTGAGAGCACTAGTGAAAATGCTTCTATTTTGCATTCGTTTTTAATTTAATTCAACAAATTTCATTATTTACTACAACTTCAGTGTAAAGTAGAATCTCTGAAATATTTACAGGAATTTCAGAGTTTCTTAGTATTTGGTATGTTCCATTTTTTCCTTAATGACAGTCTGAGAGCACTTTATATATATATATATATATATATATGTTTCTGTGTACATAAACATATACATGTGTACATATATGCATATATTTGTGTATGTACATAAATATGTTCTTCTCTCCCCACCAGTCAATGTGGCCTTAGGAGGAAAAGCAACACAATCTTCTTTATACGGCAACTATTACTATGCTTACTTTGCTACCGATGGCAACAGAGCATCTCAGTTGCTTTCCTACTCATGTACACACACAAATATTGAGAATAATCCATGGTGGAGAGTGGATTTGTTGGCAGTGTATGATATTAGCACTGTAGTCGTCACTAACAGAGGAGACTGCTGTCCAGAACGGATAAATGGTGCCGAGATTCACATTGGCAACTCCTTAGTCAACAATGGCAACAATAACCCCAGGTGAAATTTTTTTAAAAATTATAAGAATATAAAAAATATAAAAATATAAAAACTATATGATAATATCAGCAAAAATAGTAAGAGTTTACTAATAGAGCTTTATTAACATTTCATAAAGCTTGCTGCCTATAAGTCTGTGTAATTTGTTAACAATTCTTTGCATACATTTAGAAATTTAAAAAGGCTTTATAACATTCCACTAAAATTGCTCATAATGTAATATGAAATTGTGAATGATAATTGTCTTTATACATAATTATAAAGCACTTGAAGTCTTTTTTAAAAGTTGTTGAAGAAATATATTACAAAATATTTTAAATGGCATCAATTAGTGTTTTAAATAAAGTCACTGATGAGCTTAATATTGCTGATTTTAAAGTACTGTTCACTTTATTTTTCAGTACGAGAAAAAGTATGAGGATGAAGTATGAGAAATGTTAAAAGTATAATGTGTCATTCTTTAATAAAATAAAATAAATTCTTCTGCAAACTCTGGTATGAAAATAATCAACTTCAGGATCGTGACAGCTTCATGAAGCATTATTAACTTTGAATTTAACTTAATATGTAACATTAAGTTAATACATTACCCCTCTATTGTTTCTTTCTCTCTCTCTCTGCAGATGTGTCGTTATCTCTAGCATCCCTGCTGGTGCCTCTGCAAAGTACATCTGCAATATGAGAGGTCGTTACGTGAACATCATCATTCCCAATGTTAACCAGATTCTCACTCTCTGTGAAGTGGAAGTGTATGGGCGTCCAGGTTACACTTTTATATTCAAATCACAATTTCATATAAATTTAAAGTCAAATAGGTTTCACAACAGTTGCTAAACATCAACATTGTTGACCTTTTTTTTTGTAGTGCTTACTAAGACGGCATTTCTGAGATTAAAGTTTAACAGCAGCGAGGATCTCATCAACACTACCATGAGGGACAAAGTTCTTCAAAAGGTGTGTGTTTGTCAGAATATAAAATCAGTTGTCAGGTTATTAGGTACACATAACTTGCAGATGACTCATTGGCCATTATTGATTGTAGTCGCTCTGTTGCGCTGCACATCTTGTCACCCCTCCTCTCTTAGTAGACAGGGACTAACTGTTAGCTGGACTATTTCTCAATCCAGCAGTGACCCAACCCATTGCTACTGCTGCACCTAATAAACACATACTAGTTCTATACAGGTTCACTAGCCAAATAATATATTTCATCAGTGGTGTTACGGTGGTGGTCCCTTTCCACAGAGTAGATGGAGTCAGCAAAACATATATAAAGTGGATTATGGTATATACTGTAAATGAAGTGTTGCATAACACATAATAATAACAATTTTTCTCCATAGATGAAATCTGCCAACATCCAGTCATCAGTATTTCAGCTCCGTTGGACAAAGGAACCAGAACTGGAAACTGAAACTTAAAAAAGGGTAAGACACATTAGAAGAATACTACTGCTACTACTACTCCTCCTCCTCCTCCTCCTACTACTACTACTACTGCTACTCCTACTACTACTACTACTAATAATAATAATAATAATATAGCTGCAAGCTGCAAGCTGCAATCTGCAGGGTTCACGCACTCCTTGCATCACATTTTGTGATGACAGCTCAATTTTAGCTGTGTGAACTCCTTGCTGAAAACTTGCTGAAGTAATTCAGCTGAAGATTAGCAGTAAGATAGAGCACACCAAATTTCAGCTCAACTGGAATTTTGGTTCTTGAACAATAGCTATTAACTTAACGCTGACCCCTATGAACATGAATAGCACCCCAGGTTAGCAAATTTGAGTTAGATTGCCTCATGTACTAGTAGGTCCCTCCCTGAATCTACCATTCAATTTTCATGCCAATAGCTTAATGGGAACATTTTCAAATATCTGTGGATATCTGATTGGCCAATGACAGCCATGTATGTTCAGTAATTAGGTCATCATGAGACTCCACTTACAGATTAGCACATGAAATTACCAAATTTCCACTTGATCAGCCTTATGGTTCCTGAGACACAGTTATCTGACCTTAGCTCCACTCAATTTGTATGACAAAATTTTGCACATGATGTCAGATGGAACTAAATATTTATTGAGGTTTTTGGCTTGAGAAAACCAAAGAAACAGTGGAAAAGAATTTTGCTTGTAGGACTCACAGTTTGTGAGAAATGGACCAAAATGTAAAACCTTGCACTATAGTGCCACCATTAGGCCAATCAGGCCCATCTCACTTCCCTGAGTAACGGGATGGATTACTACCTATTGACCAAGGTTAAGGTCTGTACGACTTACGGTTTGGTCTGCGCAATTCGTTTTAAGGCAAAAGAAGAAGAAGAATGAGCCAAAATAATGTTCCTGTAATGTTCTAAAAACATGCTGCAATACCAACTTGCTTCACAATATAATTACTGTGAAGCAGTTGCTCAGATATTTCCAGTTAGACACAAAACATTAGTGTTAATGTTTATACAACAGAAAAGTATTGCAGGAATATAGTATGAACTAATGTAAAATAAAATCATTCCCTGAACACCCAGAATAAATTTTTGTGAAAACAAATGTTGCTAAAAAAAAAAAAAAAAGTTCAGAAAAGGATCTGCTAACCTAATATTGTTAACTGGGTATGTCTCAAAAGAAGGTCTTATCTTAGGCTAGAATTGATTTAAAATTTTTCCAGGTCTTATGATAGCTCTGAACAATTAAGGTTAGAGTAGGTTTAGTAACATTTTGTATGAAAAATCAATAGGAAAATAATCAATGATGGACTGGTGTGAAGGGGGCTGACGTGAAGCGCAGTTACTGTTACCACCCGAAGTTGATTATTTTCCAATTTTAGCATGTTCTGAACTGATTTCCTATTATACCACAACAATTTGGGGATAACTACAATATGTAATTTTGTATGGAATCACACTTTCAACTGTTTACATTTAAGGCTGTAGAACATCCACAAGACAAGTAGCTCCTATTATCACTTATGTTATAGCAGTTATAAACACTTGTTTCCTCACTTTCTCTTGAGGAAATACCAAAAAAAAATAACACATCTTTTCATGCTCTCGAGTGTTGAAACCCGAGACTCCTTCCATAAATTTTAAATAAACCACTCCATACAGAAAACTTCACCATAATGATTAAAATTTATTTATTTATTTTTTTATAAATAACAACACAAATCTGTCTTTTATTAGATTTAGATTATGTGGAGCGTTTGCCATATAAGTCCCAGTGAATGACTTGCTATAATAGAAAGAATAACTTATTAGAATGAGCACATTAATATAAACTTGGGATAAGAATTGCAGCCTCCTGACCTTCTAACCTATCAGATTCAGGAATGCAACAGCACTGTGGTATAAATTGTATTAAATACACTAAAATCTCCCTTGATAGTTTTGTGAATTTTGCAGAACATCAGTTTGAATGTTACTATTTATTCATTGATTTATTTATTTTACCTTTGTGATATGACAGTCAAGATGTTTGTTATTCTGAATTGCAGGTGGCAGAAATACATCTTAAATATGTAGAAGACATGGTTGAAGAACAACAACGACAAAAAAGAACATCAAATGTGTGAGGTTTGGGTGTAGCATATGGAACTACTAGCTTGCTGATGATATATACTTATTGGTTAGAAGTACAGCTTTTTTTTTTCTGGAAATGTATCTAAGAAAAATTATTGTTATTCCTATATATTATGTGATAGATTGATGTATTTAAAATGCCCTCTTGATTGTTGGGTTTAGTTAAGCCTAGGTTATGGTTATGGTGGGTCTATGTTAGTTACATTTCTCTCAGAAATACTATTGAGTAGATATATTCAGTAGCCCTTCTGGAAAACAGAGAATATCTGTGTAAACATAATGGAAAACAAAACATTCAAATTAGCCTGTTTGTAAGAATTGCTAATTCATGTGTATATAAAGGGGTACAGATGAATTAGCAGTTCTTACAACCAGCTGCTGTTTATAATGCAGTAGTACAAAGAAGATGTTTTGCAGGGTAACAGGGTAAAACAAGACACTGTAAAATGATAAATAGTGCTAGGGATCATGAATGTTTCTTTCTTTCTTTTTTAAAATATTTTTTAATCATCAGTTTCTAATATTGTCAAGACACCTAAGGTGATACTCAGAATCCTTGTTACCTCCCAGCCAATCAGAAATGTTGAGAACCAACCAATCATCACAATCTTGATGAATTTGGGTATGTATGAAAGCATTTTTAAAACACAGAAAGTGTTGAGATGTAGAAATGAGGTTTTACTCACCGGCATAAAGGTGTCCGCTATTTTTGTGTCCGCTAACTTTGTTCCTTCCCTTAAATACTTACCTTCTTGAGAATTTCCAAAATGTTTAGACTGATGATTCCCAGTAAAGCACATTACCAATTATTAATGGGCTTGCTTATTTATTTATTTATTAGTTATTTTTTTAGTTAGTTATGGGATTTTTTATTTTATTTAGTATGTGTACATTTTACATGATTTAAACTTATTTAGCTCATCCTTGTTCACAGCATTTCATTCCCTTAACAAATATTTCACATTGGTAGTATCAGAATCTTACTTAACATGTAATATATTCAGTAATCTGTAACTAAGACCCAATAAAGAAATTTTCATTATGCAGATTAAGGACAACGTCCAGGAATATCAGGACTGATTTTTGTCTAAAATCAAAGACTGACAATATCCCATCTGTTTGTTTCAATATTGTATGACTTATTTAGCCAAATCTGAACTCACCTCTGGATTTGTGTAACTGAACACTCAGCATAATGAATTTTCACTATCCTGTTTCTTGTTTTTTTTACTTATAAATAAAAAAAGGGATTTGATACACAGAATAACACAATGTGCTCTCAAATCAGTAGTTGGTGATTGTGTTTTCTTTGTAGTGTTTCTGCGTTATGAATGAATTCTCAATATGAAGACATAAATGTAACTGACATGCTACTTTATTACGTTATATGTCAACTTGAGTACCTGCGTAACTCTAAATATGAGGAACTTTCTCTAAACAAATACAGACATAACTAGAAATTTAAGTCAGCCTGTCCCATACCTATATTATCTTGTTACATATAGATGTGTCTTAAGTATTTTTTATGTATATTTATTAATTTTCTTATGTCTACCAGTATGTAAGCCAATGCAAAATTTCACTCTACTACTACTACAAAATGTCCCATTGTGGCCTAAAGACACCTCATTCCACACCCATCAGAATATTGCCATCTCACTGTTTGACAGATAAAAATATAAAAATTATGCTTTAGAAATAGATAAACAGTGTCCATGCAAGATTGTGAACTGAACTACTAATTTAGAGCTCAATAAGTACATTGCACCCTTATTTTGGTCTGGAGTCAATAAGCTAGTTTGTTACTAGTAAAAGTTTGAAGAGTGAGCTGGTTGGTTGATGCATGACGACTCTAACAAAGTGTTGCATCTGGTAGCATATTACCACCTCACATTTCCACGGTTCCTGGTTCAGTCCTCAGCTCAGGTGCTGTGCAACTGACATGTGGAATTTCACAAGTTTTCCCATGTCCATGTGGGTTTCCTCTGGGTTCTTGGGTTTCCTCCCACCTCCCAAAAACATGCCAGTATGTGGACTGGCTATGCTAAATTGCCCCTAGGTGTGAATGAGTGCCATTCAGGATGTATTCCTGTGTATTCCTTGTGCCCAGTGTGCCAAGGCTGGGATATGTTTCCAGAAAGGAACTGAAGCAAGACAACTTTTTCTACTGTTTTCCCTTAAATTTGAGGCTTATGAACAGCAGATGTCACCACTACACCATTTTCTTCGTAAGAAACATGAAATGCCCTGTAAATGTTTAGGCATTGTATGGAGGATGATGATTATAGGAATGTGGCTAGCTTGATTACATGATTGCCTTTTGTAATGTCTTGCACAGTCACTGTATAACCCATGCACACTAACCCTAATGCGTCGGACACTTCGTTTCATAATTTACCTCAAGCGGGTGCTATATCCTTTTACAGATCATTTTTGAAGGTAATTTTTCAAGGATGCGTATCCCGCCCTTAGTCACAACGCGACGGCTGAGATTCCGTTCACAGATTTTTAATGCACCCATCAACATAGACATAGACGCTAACACCAACACCAACACCGTAAAACTAAAACAGGACAAATATAACTAACATCAGTCACACACTGAGTTACATGTAACACGCATACGACTTTAAACTCGTGAATGAACAAAAAATACATCCACATACCACTTTTGCCTGCTTGTGAACTAAGAGAGGGGTTTACATCTTGAAGTTTCTTTCTTGAAAGGCTCATATTCATAAAGAGAAACAACTTAATCTTTGTGATAACATCATTGCATTATTGCATGTGGATGGCAAAACAGGAAGTGACGTACAAAGCAAGATGGGAATAAAATAAAACAACTAAAACTCTTAGAAAGAATAAATCTTCTCAAATAAACAACAGTTGAGTGTAGAAATCACAATAAGCATTATAAAATAACCAAAATATAAAATTATACAAATTAAACTAATCAAAAGTTAGTGAAATGAGTGAGTGCTTAAGTACACAAACACCATCTAGTGGAAACAGATATAATCAACTCAGATACCCTTTGTGACAGAAAATAGAAAACTTTGAGGCAGCAAATACACTCCCACCATCACACTATGTGTGATTCTTAATAGAAATTATGAATACTCAAGTAACTCATCATGAACTTAACATTCAAAGGGTATTTTGCACACATTAAGCATACAAAGTGAAATCACTCTCATCAAACTTAACCCTTTAATCAGCTTCAAGTAATAACACTGTTTTGTGTATGGGTCTTTCTAGATAGACTGACTTGCTTGTGCGTGCACCCTTGCTATCCAGTGTTGCATCACTAACAAGAAGTTTAAGTCTTCTCACTCTTCCATCAGTCCCTGGGAAGACTTCTACCACTTTGGCTAGCTTCCACTGATTTCGTGGTGCTAAGTCATCTTGCAGCAGAACAATATCATTTATCTTAGCGTTTCTCCTGCTCTTATTCCACTTATTTCTCTGCAGCAAACTCAACAGATATTCTTTTCTCCACCTGGTCCAAAACTTATTCGCCAGAAACTGAACTCTCTTCCATCTCTTCTGAAGATAGAGATCTTCCCTTACAAACTCTCCAGGAGAAGGTGCAATGATAGTTGACTTCATTGTTAGTATAGTATGATTTGGCGTCAATGGTTCTGATCCCACAGGATCATTGATGTGTTCTAAGGACAATGATCGACTATTGACGATCGCCATTACTTCATACATGAAAGTTCTTAAAGAAGAAGTATCCAGTCTCACTGCAGACTGGTCTAGGATGGACATCATTACACTCCTTACAGTCCGGATCTGTCTCTCCCAGACACCACCCATGTGACTGGAAGCAGGCAGGTTCATGACGAAGATACAGCCTAACTCTTTCACGCATTCTTGGTCCATTCCCTTCATCAACTCTAGGAACTCTCCCTTTGCACCGATAAAGTTGGTACCTTGATCACTATGCAGCTGACTTACATTGCCACGTATCGCAATCAAACAACGCAGTGCGTTAAGAAAAGCATCAGTGCTCACATCATCCAGTACCTCAAGATGAATGGCTCGCGAACACATGCAGGTGAACAGGAGTCCATATCTCTTCAGTTCTCTCCTACCCTCTTTAACATAGAACGGTCCGAAGCAGTCCATGCCACTATAGCTAAAAGGAAGGGTAGTTTCCATCCTTTCCAGTGGCAGATCAGCCATCTTTTGCTCCTGCTTGCATTTCCATAACTTCCTACACTTTATGCATTTGTAGATAAGAGACGACACTTCACTACTGCATCCCAAAATCCAAATACCATTGGAGCGAATTTCATTCAAAGTCATACCTCGACCTTGATGTTGCACTTTCTCATGGAAGTGTTTTATGAGTAGACGAGATACATGATGACCTTTAGGAAGAATGGCCGGATGCTTGACATGAGGGTGAAGCTCAGCCCGAGTCAGTCTTTCTCCCACCCTTAAGATATCATGATCATCAATAAACAGACTTAACTTGTACAGCTTATTGAACTGATTTGAATTAACTTCCTTCCCTTGTCTTAGAGATTTGATTTCATCACCGAACACTTCTTCTTGAACTGTACGAATTATGAATTGCTCAGCATCCTTTCTTTCTTCAAGTGTTGTGGCATCATTGGATCTTTCTACTAAACCCTTCACACTCCTCACACAACGTTTGAGTCTAGCTATGGCTTTCACTGCCCTCTTCCAATCAGAAAACCTTTGCAAGCAATCTGACAGAGACATCTATTCCTTTGCCTTGGTTGTAAGAACATGCGCCCTTTCGTGTTCTGGGTCTCCCTCATCCACCTCTCCTACCTTAATGTCTTCCTTAGGGAGTTTCCTTTGCCAGAGGAAACTTGGACCAGTAAACCAGTTAGATCCCGTGAGTTCCTTCACAGTGAGCCCACGAGAGGCATGGGTTTTGATCTGAAGCAACATATCTCCACTGACTAGGCTCAGTACTTGTCCTGATCTGCTGAATTCGGTTGGCTACAAATACGTGGAACCTTCTTGTATCATTGTTAATATAACCAAGGACAACCTTGGAATAAGTCCAGTAGTATTCACAGACACCATGCAATTCTAGTTCTCTTTTGAGCAGATCACCAGTTCTTGTGGCTACAACTGCAGCTGAGAGCTCCAATCTTGGAATTGTTGTTACCTTTGTTGGGGCAACTCTTGCTTTACCCATAATGAGAGTGCAGTGGACTTCACCAGACTTGGTCACAGTTCTGAGGTATGAACAAGCTCCACAGCCCGACGAGCTGGCATCAGCAAAATGGTGTAACTCATATTGCTGGACATCGCTGAACGCTGATGGCACATAACAACGCAGTATCTTTACTTTACCGAGGACAGATTATGGAGGTCTCGTAGCCAAGCTTCCCAATGTGGCCTGAGGTCATCAGGAAGTGGTTCGTCCCAGCCTATCTTGTCATTACACATCCTTTGCAAAGTCCTCTTCCCAACCAGAATGAAGGGAACAACGAATCCAAGAGGATCAAAAATGGAAGCAACTGTAGAAAGCACACCTCTTCTAGTGAAAGGATTTTCCTTTACTAGTATTCTGAAATGGAACTCATCTGAAGCTACGCACCAATGGACTCCAAGCGCCCTTTCTATTTTAGGTTCTCCTAGGGCCAAGTCAAAGTCAGTTGCACCTTCAGTACATTCATCCTTCGGGATTGTGGTGATTACCCTTTTGCTGTTGGTGATGAATTCATGCAAGTGCAGCTTCCTGGTATTGCAGAGATCCCTGGCTTTCTTCACCAGCTGGATAGCCTCTGCTTCCTTATCCACACTTGCCAAGCCATCGTCAACATAAAAATTACGCTGTATAAACTTCACTGTGGCTTGATTAAACTTGCCTTCTCCTTGTGAGGCGAGGTACTTGAGCCCGAAGTTTGCACATCCAGGCGAGGAGGCAGCTCCGAACAAGTGGACCTTCATGCGAAAAACTGATGGTGGAGCTTCCATGTTGCCTTCTTCCCACCACAAGAACCTAAGATAGTCCCGATCCTTTGGGGAAACATAAAACTGATGGAACATACGCTCCACATCACACATGATGGCTACCTGCCCTTTCCTGAAGCGACACAAGACTCCAACAAGGGTATTTATGAGGTCAGGCCCAGTCAGCAGATGCTCATTCAGAGAAGCATTCTGAAATCTTGCAGAGCAATCAAAGACGATGCGAATCTTGCCTGGCTTCTGTGGGTTATAAACCCCATGGTGAGGGATATACCATGCTGGTTGATTGCTTAACTCCATCTCTGGGACCCTTTCAGCATCACCTCTTGCTATTATGTCCTTCATGAAAGCTAGGTAGTCCTTGAAGTATTGTTCATCCCTCTTCAAACGCTTCTCTAAGGATTTGAGTCGGTGCTCTGCCCATGCTTTATTGTTCGGGAAGTCCGGTCTCTCACCTTTAAAAGGCAATGGCATCTCATAGTGCCCATCTTGCAGTTGCTTAATGCCTTCATTTAACTTTGCCAGAAACTGTAGGTCTTCTTGCGATGCAGAAGCTTCCTCATTATTCCTTTCAGCAAAGTCTGACTCAAAAACCTTCAATATCTCTGCTGGAGTGATCATCTCCTTAACCTTGTTCCTGTGTATAAAGCAGACTTCAGACTTGAGCTTGTGAGAAGGTTCGCCAGCTGGTAGAACTTGCTTCATAATAATCCTATGACTCACACCAATTTCATCTTCGTAGTCACCTTCGTAGTGGTTGCATCCGATTATACTCCAGCCTAACACAGATCTTTGTGCAAAGGGCTGATCTTCGTTACCTCTGAACATCTCTGGGGAGTAAGGCTTGAGGACAGTTATACCCTATTAACAAACCTATTTCAAAATCAAGTGCAGGAGCCATTTCATCTGCCACATGTTCTAGTTGAGGCCAGTTCTTTGCCGTTTCACAAGTGGGTATATGAGATCTATTTGCAGGTATATAGTCTCTAGTATAGGTCGTTGGAAGTTGGATTTTCACTTCAGACTTAATGCCTCTTACTTGTAGTCCATTCAATTTGTGACTGGACACAACCTTCGTCTTGGAAGTTATTGTAGAAATCTTGAGTTTGACTGGTTCCTTTTTAGTATCAAGTGTCTCAGCTGTGTCCTTTAAAATGAAAGTGGTGTTGCTTTGGGTATCAAGCAAGGCGTACACTAAAATCTCCTTCCTTGGTTCAGCTATAGTTGAAACATATACTGGAACGATGGATGAAGTATAAAGTGCCATTCTTTTCTTGAACCACTCTGTTTGAAGTCAAAGGCATAGACTCTTGTATCCTCTGTGATTCAGTTGTTCTGTCTTGATTAGCCCTTGACTGATCTTGATTGTTTCTAGCTCTTTGTCCTGGGCCTTTATTTACCCAATCCTGATGTAAGCACGTCACATTTTTCACACACACTCCTAGAGGTGCATCCCTCAGAGTTATGACCAGCCTTAAGACAGCCAAAGCACAATTTCTCAGACTGTACAAACTTCAGTCTTTCTTCAACTGGTCTTTGGTAGCAATCTTGTGCCATGACTGTATTTTGTCACGGTATGACATGCCAACTACAAATGGATGGCCAAACCTGTCAAGTATGTTCCAGGCAGCCATGTAAGCCGCTTCTGTTCCAACCAGGAAGTGTCCTTCAATAGCTTTCTTGGATGGACCACTAACATACTTGCGTAGAAAGAAGAGCTTTTCTCGGGCTGGCAAGTTCTTGCGGCCAATTAATGTCTGGAAAGACAGTTTCCAATCATTATACTTCAGAGGTTCTCCTAAGAAAACAGCAGGTTCTGGAATTGGAATCCTATTGGCTGTGATAGCTTCAACAAGTGCTTTCACAAGGTCATTAGAGGCTTCATTGGAAGCAGCTAATGCATCTGACTGAGATACATGAGCTTGAGTGACTGGAAACCTTTGAGGAGAATGAGAGGGTTGGTTTGGTTGAGAGAAATTTAGTGGAGAGAGAGAAATAGGAATGCTTGGTTGAGAGAGATAGTCTTGTTTTCGTTGAAGAGGAGGAGCAGAACGCATTTTTCCCTCATCATCTTCAATACTTTCAGCATAAACTTGTAGCCTTGCTTGTGCTGCATTATGTCTTTTTAGTTCTTCCAATCGTTCCACTTCCTTGTTCTTCTCTTCCAACTTTACTTTCCTGATAGAACTTTCTGAGATAAACTGAGCTCTTTTTTCTTGCATTCTCCGCTTCTATTTCCCTTTCTTGAGCTTCTCTCTCGGCCATTAACCTTTTATCCTCTGCCTCAAGTTTCCTGATTTCCTCTTCATATTGATGCTGTGTCTTCATTATTTTAATCAGCTCTTGTGTAGCTGCTACTTCAACCACTGCTTCTTTTCTTTTCCGCAAGGAATCATGGGACGACTGACTGGACATCTTAGAAACAGACTTTGACTTACTGGAAGTTGCTGAGATGATGCTGGACACAGTGGCTTCAAACACTGAATCTGAATCGGGCCAGGGTATGTTCTCAGGATCTCCACTGAGAAAGTGTTGAGCCCTTTCATTTGCAGTGCTAGTAATGGCAAGACAAGTGTCATTTTTTCTCTGAATTTCTGGCTCAGGGCTTGTGAGGCTTCTTATGTCACCATAAATATGGTCGACCGCAGACTGAATGGCATTAATGGTGCTCACAACCTCAAAAATCAAATCTGCATCATTGTTGTTCTTCATGGCTCTTTTCAAACCATTGATGTGATACTTCCATCTTCTATACTTCTGTTCAAAGCTTCTTTTCAGATTGTTCAGTCTAGCGTCTTGCAATGTTTTACCCTTTTTGGTGAGCATGCGTACACGCTGGCTTCTTCTAACATCTGGGGACTGTGTATTATCTGCGCCCACCTGAGGCTGTTGTACTTGTTCAGTCACTTTAACATGCTCAGCTATATCAGACTGCGGTGGTGGGATAACCTGATCCGCATCTTCAACTTCTTGTGCTGTAGGATCTGCACAGATAGCTTCTTTAGTGGACAGCACTTTATTTTCACTTGTATCTGACATGACAATTCTGTATTGCACTATAATGTGATATTCAAGAAAGACAGTCTAAAGTTCTAGTGTAAGCAACTACTTCAGCTAGACTTGTGTGATTCAACCATGTAAATTGTAAACTATAGAACTGTGAAGTAGCAGAAGCATGAATACAACTTGTGAAATGTTAATATTCCAAATTATAAAGTATACAAAAAAATAAACACACGGAAAATTTCAACTTCAGTCTTTCTCAATAATACATACAACACATTTGTTTGTCTATTTAGTCCTTATAGTTTCTTAATAAGCCAACGATCATTGGAAAATGTCCACTTTTATCTTAGAATGAGGACGATGGAAATACCAGCACAATGGAAACTTCAGCAACAGTTCACAAACCTTGCGCTGCTTCCAAGATACTAACTTAAAAGTGCTTGCTTTGTTCAGCCTTTACTTGCCCACTGCTGCTCAGTCAATCAATAGCTGTCGTTTTTGAACGTTGTACTTCCCTTACCCAACATCTGTTGCCTCTTGCTGGCTGACTTCCGCGTGCAGCCCTTACCATCTGATGCTCTTAGCCTTCACCGACGCAGTGAAGTGTTCTACTACAGTGAGGGAAAAAAATTATTTGATCCCCTGCTGATTTTGTACATTTGGCCAGTGACAAAGAAATGATCAGTCAATAATTTTAATGGTAGATTTATTTTAACAGTGAGAGACAGAATAACAACAAAAAAATCCAGAAAAACGCATTTCAAGAAAGTTATAAATTGATTTACATTTTAATGAGTGAAATAAGTATTTGATCCCCTATCAATCAGCAAGATTTCTGGCTCCCAGGTGTCTTTTATACAGGTAACGAGCTGAGATTAGGAGCACTCTCTTAAAGGGAGTGCTCCTAATCTCAGCTTATTACCTGTATAAAAGACACCTGTCCACAGAAGCAATCAATCAATCAGATTCCAAACTCTCCACCATGGCCAAGACCAAAGAGCTGTCCAAAGATGTCAGGGACAAGATTGTAGACCTACACAAGGCTGGAATGGGCTACAAGACCATTGCCAAGCAGCTTGGTGAGAAGGTGACAATAGTTGGTGCGATTATTTGCAAATGGAAGAAACACAAAATAACTGTCAGTCTCCCTCGATCTGGGGCTCCATGCAAGATCTCACCTCGTGGAGTTTCAATGATCATGAGAACGGTGAGGAATCAGCCCAGAACTACACAGGAGGATCTTGTCAATGATCTCAAGGCAGCTGGGACCATAGTCACCAAGAAAACAATTGGTAACACACTACGCCGTGAAGGACTGAAATCCTGCAGCGCCTGCAAGGTCCCCCTGCTCAAGAAAGCACATGTACAGGCCCGTCTGAAGTTTGCCAGTGAACATCTGAATGATTCAGAGGAGAACTGGGTGAAAGTGTTGTGGTGAGATGAGACCAAAATCGAGCTCTTTGGCATCAACTCAACTCACCGTGTCTGGAGGAGGAGGAATGCTGCCTATAACCCCAAGAACACCATCCCCACCTTCAAACATGAAGGTGGAAACATTATGCTTTGGGGCTGTTTTTCTGCTAAGGGGACATGACAACTGCACCACATCAAATGGACGGGGTCATGTACTGTCAAATCTTGGGTGAGAACCTCCTTCCCTCAGCCAGGGCATTGAAAATGGGTCATGGATGGGTATTCCAGCATGACAATGACCCAAAACACATGGCCAAGGCAACAAAGGAGTGGCTCAAGAAGAAGCACTTTAAGGTCCTGGAGTGGCCTTGACAGTCTCCAGACATTAATCCCATAGAAAATCTGTGGAGGAAGCTGAAGGTTCAAGCTGCCAAACATCAGCCTCGAAACAATGACTTGGAGAGGATCTGCAAAGAGGAGTGGGACAAAATCCCTCCTGAGATGTGTGCAAACCTGGTGGCCAACTACAGGAAACGTCTGACCTCTGTGATTGCCAACAAGGGTTTTGCCACCATGTACTAAGTCATGTTTTGTGAAGGGGTCAAATACTTATTTCACTCATTAAAATGCAAATCAATTTATAACTTTTTTTGAAATGCGTTTTTCTGGATTTTTTTGTTGTTATTCTGTGTCTCACTGTTCAAATAAACCTACCAATAAAATTATAGACTGATCATTTATTTGTCACTGTACAATGTACAAAATCAGCAGGGGATCAAATAATTTTTTCCCTCACTGTATGCCGCCCTTAGTCACAACGCGAAGGCTGAGGTTCCGTTCACAGATGTTTAATGCACCCATCAACATAGACATAGACGCTAACACCAACACCAACACCGTAGAACTAAAACAGGACAAATATAACTAACATCAATCACACACTGAGTTACATGTAACACGCATACAACTTTAAACTCGTGAATGAACAAAAAATACATCCACATACCACTTTTGTCTGCTTGTGAACTAAGAGAGGGGTTTACATCTTGAAGTTTCTTTCTTGAAAAGCTCATATTCATAAAGAGAAACAACTCAATCCTCGTGATAACATCATTGCATTATTGCATGTGGATGGCAAAACAGGAAGTGACGTACAAAGCAAGATGGGAATAAAATAAAACAACTAAAACTCTTAGAAAGAATAAATCTTCTCAAATAAACAACAGTTGAGTGTAGAAATCACAAGAAGCATTATAAAATAACCAAAATATAAAATTATACAAATTAAACTAATCAAAAGTTAGTGAATTGATTGAGTGCTTAAGTACACAAACGCCATCTAGTGGAAATAGATATAATCAACTCAGATACCCTTTGTGACAGAAAATAGAAAACTTTGAGGCAGCAAATACAATGTGAGACTACTTAAGATTAATTGATAGAATGCAAACCACAATAAAACAACCTGCTGTTAACCTTTCACACAAAATCCCTGTGCGGTTTTAATTATAACAAAAGCTAAAAAAGAGAAACTGAGCTGAATATGGAGAGGGAAAAGGTAGCACAGGGTTTGAGTTAATGCAGAGAAAATAAGCTCTATGACGGTGAACCCAGCATTTGGTGTGTGGGATTGAGTGGAGTTGTTTGGCAAAACGAGGGACAGAGAAAGGGAGGAAGAGAGATAGAGGCCCACTTTATTTTGGGAGATGTAAAGAGCCATGGTGATGGTAGGGATGGAAATGCAGAACGAGAGAAAGGAAGATAGGAAAATGAAAATAAAAGACAGAATGAGAGGGAGTGAAAGCTAGTGTGAGGGAGAGATATTTTTTTTTAGTTGGAAGAGGTGTGAGATGCACACCGATGATAAGTGCATGTACACTGTTTGGAGCTTGAATAACAAAACAACTTGTTTGCATTAGCATATTTCAGATACAACCTAGAACTTTAGAAAGTTAAAACTCATGTTTACAAAAACTCAGGTTGGTGTAACAGATAGGAAAGCACAACTGATGAAAAAGCTGAGCATCTTGTTGATCTCTGTTTTCCCATGCCCTTTCTCTATTCAAATCAATTCAATTCAATTTTTTGAATTCAATCATTTGTATGGCACTTTTAACAATGGACATTGTCACAAAGCAGCTTTACAGAAATAAATACAATCAGATTAAATTAAATCAAAATAAATTGTAAAAATGTGAATTTATCCCTAATGAGCAAGCCAGAGGTGATGGTGGCAAGGAAAAACTCCCTGAGACGATATGAGGAAGAAACCTTGAGAGAACCCAGACTCAAAAAGGAACCAATCCATGCAATTATAAATAAATCCCTTCTATAACTGTGTACTACATGAACAAATAGGGCAATTGCGCAACCAGTAAATTCATTACAGTTTTCACATGAAGTCCGGTTTGTTGAACCTATCCAGTGTCCACTGATGGAGACCTGAGTACAGAACTGCTCAGGGAAACCACAGCCCCAGAGCCACCACAGCAATCGCAGTCCCAAGCCATCACAGTGCAACTCCCCATATGAGATCCCCAAGCCATCTCCACGGCCCCCAAGTGGCACCATCCCCGATCCCAATGATCTTCAGGCCATCCATATTTGGGATATTCGTATTTACCCACCCAGTTGGGCAGATAAAGTCATGTGCACTGTCCTTCAATTCTAGATTTTTATTCATCAGGACCTAAATAACAATTGTGTGGCCCTTACCAACTTCTATAAAAAAATATATATATAAATAAAAAAATACATGTGACAAAAAAAAAATAACAGATTTGAATATGTAGCAATTTTTTTTTTTCCAAAAAAGTAAACCAACATTCAAAAACTAGACTGGAAAAAGACCAGGTGATATTTTTTTCTAATATTCAACTGTCCAGTTTGGGTGAGTCTGTGCCCATGATAGACTCAGTTTCACATTCTTGGCTGACAGAAGTGAAACATGATGTGGTCTTCTGCTATTGTAGTCCATCCACCTCAAGGTTCAATGTTTTGTGCATACTGAGATGCTTTTCTGCTCACCATGGTTGTAAAGAGTGATTATTTATGTTACTATATCCTTCCTGGCAACTCAAACCAATCTGGCCATTTTCCTTTGACCTCTCTTATCAACAAGGCGTTTCTACCCATAGAACTGTCGTTCATTCAATTTGTTTTGTTTTTCGCACCATTCTGTGAAAACTCTAGAGACTCTTCTGTTTGAAAATCAGAGGAGATCAGCAGTTTCTGAAATACTCAAACCAGCTCATCTGCCACCAACAATCATGACATGATCAAAGTCACAGATATCACACTTTTTCTTCATTCTGATGTTCATATGTGTCTGTACTAATCACAGATACACTGTCATGTCAACACTGAAGAAGATACATAGAGGAGATTGCAGAGGATGTGTGTGGACATTAAGTGTAATATACATATCATTTGCTTACTATTTTCCTGTGTTGTTCACACATGCATTAATTTTGCATTACTCAAAGCAACTAGAATACCAGATTTTATTAGCTTCTGTATATACACTCACCAGCTGTCACAGTGCAGGGATTGAACTCAGGTCTCTGGAGTGTTAGGCCAACACCAACCCACTAGACTATTGGGGAATACAGACTCAAGTGCAGAGCAACCCAGGTAGTGTCCAAAAGATTTATTAAAAGGTTCTAAAGGCCAACACAGAAAAAGTACCAAAAATAATTCCAAACATGACAGAGAGACAATGAGGTACAGGTGAGCAAGGTAGGCAAAGTCAACAACATAGAGAGTAAATAGGCAGCCTCTGGTGGTCAAAACTGTTCATTAGTGACTCCGGCCACTTAGAAGTGAAGTGAAGTGACTTAGTATGGTGACCCATACTCGGAATTTAACTCATCCAAGTGCACACACACAGTAGTGAACACAGACACACTGTGAACACACACCCAGAGCAGTGGGCAGCCTCTTTTTTTTGCCGCAGCACCCGGGGAGCAGTTGAGGGTTCGGTGCCTTGCTCAAGGGTCTCACCTCAGTCGTGGTATTGAGGGTGGGAGAGAGCGCTGGTCATTCACTCCCCCCACCTACAATCCCTGCCGGACCCGAGACTCAAACCCACAACCTTCAGGTTGCAAGTCCGACTCGCTATCCATTAGGCCACGACTACCCCCAGTTGGAACACCTTACTAATATTACATAGGCCCCCTTTGCTCTCAGAACAGCCTCAATTCCTCATGGCATGGATTCCACAAGGTGTTAGAAACATTTCTTCAAGATTTTGGTCCATGTTGACATGATGTCATCATCATAATTCAGAGAAAACATTCCCCACACCATTATACCACCAGCAGCAGCCTGGAATGTTGACACAAGGCAGGTTCATGCTGCTGATGCCAATTTCTGACCTTATCATATACACATCACAACAGAAATCAAGATTCATCAGATCAGGCAACATTTTTCCAATCTTCAGCTGTCCAGTTTCAGTGAGTCCATGCCCACTTTGGCCTTAGATTCCTGTTTTTGTCTAACAGACAGGACTGGAACCTAATTTGCTTGTAGCTTATCCACCTCACTTGGTTTGATATGTTGTACGTTGCAAGATGCTTTTCTGCTCACCACAGTTGTAAAGTACTATCATTACTGTAGCTTCTCTGCCAGCTTCTTGCAACCATTCTGTGTAAACTCAAGAGATTGCTGTGTGCGAAAATTCCAGTTCAGCCTGTAAAAATTCTCAAACAAGTTTGTCTTGCACCGACAACCATACCATCATCACTGCGATCACATTTTTTCACCATTCTGATTTTTGAAGTGAATATTAACTTAAGGTCCTATCTGTATCTGCATGATTTTCTGCCTTGTACTGTTGCCACATAAATGAGCTTAGTTCTTTTTCCAAGACATCCTGCAGAAGCAAATAAGATCCAATACTCCAGGAGTCTTGAGTAACCTAATGCAAAATTCATGCAAAATACTGTTTTTCCTAAAAAAAATCTTGAAGGCCAAAACCCCTGAAACTGGATACAAGGCACTTTACAGAGTGTTACAACCACGTAAACAATCATTGAAATTACCATTAAATTACATTTGCTTTAACAGTCAAAAATATATATAAAAAACTAATAATAATAATAATCATAATAATAATCATAATCATAATGCTTAATTTACATAGTGCCTTAATCATAACCAAGGTTGCTTTTCAATCACAAAAATAAATAAATGAATGAATGAATGAATGAATGAATGAATGAATTAATTAATTAAGTTGTGTCCCATTACTGATACTGTGTCTCACTGAACAAGTGCGTGATTCATCGTATCAGTTTTAGCCATGGCATTTCTTAACTGTTTTCATGAATCAGGCTCAGATTGCTTCATAAATCAATTGTCATGCTGGATAAATCCTACACCTGTATTATGTATTACTGTATATATATTTTTTAAACTTTGTTATAGACTGTCGTCAGAGGCAAACTTATTTGCATTTGTTAAACACAAAGTGCATTTGCCTTTTAAATAAACTACGTATTCATTAAGCGAAACACCAAGTTGACAGCTCAGAGTTTAAAAGGGTCAAAGAGATGACTTTCTGATCTATGTCAAGCAAGGTAAGAAATCTCTATTGACTGTGCCTTTATTCGGCTTACCACATTATATATTTGCTATATATTGCAATTCATATAATTTGATGTGCACAGTAAAAGTCTGAGGCTTAAGTGGTGAATGCTGCATTTTCCTTTCCTTCCTTGAGTGCGCTAGTAAATTGTACAAATTTGTTATCTTTCTATTTGAACAGAAAATGGAGACATCCCAGAGGCCCATGCTTGTGTTTTTAGGTAAACTCTGATTAAAAATATCAAACTGATTTCAAGTCTTAAAAAAATTCTAGTTGCAATACACTAAGATTTATTTAATCACTTGGAAATTGTAATAACAATTTAAAATGACAATATCTGTTATAGATTTTAAAAAAAAAATACAAATGTTCTTCCTATTACATCTCTCTCTAAGCAGGCACATAATGAGATATATAATTTTATATTATGTATTTTTGTACAGGGATATGCATTTTCTCATTGCAATGGATACTGACCCATCAGCAAGGTAAGAATACAGTATAGTAGAATACAGACATATCAGTGGGGTCCAAAAGTCTAAGAACACATTGAAAAAAGACATTGAATTTTTGCTCATTTAAAATAAACAGAAGGTTTTTAGAATTTTGAAATATTTAAAATGAAAGTAAAAGTAAATTATTTTGAATATTTAATATTCACAATTCTGCACTAAGCTAATTTGTGATATTGACCATGCTAAAGGTCAAAAGGTCAGATTTTCCTCATGCCTAATCTCTTCTGTTGAAGCATGTGTTTAGACGACACTCTGCCGAATTTGATGCAAAATGGATCGTAAGGTTTTGCACAATCTTGTGGAGTCCATGCCAGCTCGAATGCACGCTGTCATTAAGGAAAAAATGGAACATACCAAATACTAAGAAACTCTGAAATTCCTGTAAATATTTCAGAGATTCTACTTTACACTGAAGTTGTAGTAAATAATGAAATTTGTTGAATTAAATTAAAAACGAATGGAAAATAGAAGCATTTTCACTAGTGCTCTCAGACATTTGGACCCCACTGTGTGTGACTGTGTGTGTGTGCGCGTGCTTGTGTTTATATATATATATATATATATATATATATATATATATGTATATATATATATATATATATATATATATATATATATATATATATATATATATGTTTGTGTGTACATAAATATATACATGTGTATATATATATAAACATATACATGTGTACATATATGCATATATTTGTGTATGTACATAAATATGTTCTTCTCTCCCCTCCAGTCAATGTGGCCTTAGGAGGAAAAGCAACACAATCTTCTTTATACGGCAACTATTACTATGCTTACTTTGCTACCGATGGCAACAGAGCATCTCAGTTGCTTTCCTACTCATGTACACACACAAATATTGAGAATAATCCATGGTGGAGAGTGGATTTGTTGGCAGTGTATGATATTAGCACTGTAGTCATCACTAACAGAGGAGACTGCTGTCCAGAACGGATAAATGGTGCTGAGATTCACATTGGCAACTCCTTAGTCAACAATGGCAACAATAACCCCAGGTGAAATTTTTAAAAAATTTATAAGAATATAAAAAATATAAAAATATAAAAACTATATGAAAATATCAGCAAAAATAGTAAGAGTTTACTAATAGAGCTTTATTAACATTTCATAAAGCTTGCTGCCTATAAGTCTGTGTAATTTGTTAACAATTCTTTGCATACATTTAGAAATTTAAAAAGGCTTTATAACATTCCACTAAAATTGCTCATAATGTAATATGAAATTGTGAATGATAATTGTCTTTATACATAATTATAAAGCACTTGAAGTCTTTTTTAAAAGTTGTTGAAGAAATATATTACAAAATATTTTAAATGGCATCAATTAGTGTTTTAAATAAAGTCACTGATGAGCTTAATATTGCTGATTTTAAAGTACTGTTCACTTTATTTTTCAGTACGAGAAAAAGTATGAGGATGAAGTATGAGAAATGTTAAAAGTATAATGTGTCATTCTTTAATAAAATAAAACAAATTCTTCTGCAAACTCTGGTATGAAAATAATCAACTTCAGGGTCGTGACAACTTCATGAAGCATTATTAACTTTGAATTTAACTTAATATGTAACATTAAGTTAATACATTGCCCCTCTATTGTTTCTTTCTCTCTCTCTCTGCAGATGTGCCGTTATCTCTAGCATCCCTGCTGGTGCCTCTGCAAAGTACATCTGCAATATGAGAGGTCGTTATGTGAACATCATCATTCCCAATGTTAACCAGGTTCTCACTCTCTGTGAAGTGGAAGTGTATGGGCGTCCAGGTTACACTTTTATATTCAAATCACAATTTCATATAAATTTAAAGTCAAATAGGTTTCACAACAGTTGCTAAACATCAACATTGTTGACCTTTTTTTTTTGTAGTGCTTACTAAGACGGCATTTCTGAGATTAAAGTTTAACAGCAGCGAGGATCTCATCAACCCTATCATGAGGGACAAAGTTCTTCAAAAGGTGTGTGTTTGTCAGAATATAAAATCAGTTGTCAGTTTATTAGGTACACATAACTTGCAGATGACTCATTGGCCATTATTGATTGTAGTCGCTCTGTTGCGCTGCACATCTTGTCACCCCTCCTCTGTTAGTAGACAGGGACTAACTGTTAGCTGGACTATTTCTCAATCCAGCAGTGACCCAACCCATTGCTACTGCTGCACCTGATAAACACATACTAGTCCCGTGCACGCTAACATTCCACCACCATGTTAGTGTCACTGCTTTGTTGAGAATGGTTCACTAGCCAAATAATATATTTCATCAGTGGTGTTACGGTGGTGGTCCCTTTCCACAGAGTAGATGGAGTCAGCAAAACATAGCATCAGATGAGCTGAAGTCAGTAATTGTATATATAAAGTGGATTATGGTACATACTGTAAATGAAGTGTTGCATAGCACATAATGATAACAATTTTTCTCCATAGATGAAATCTGCCAACATCCAGTCATCAGTATTTCAGCTCCGTTGGACAAAGGAACCAGAACTGGAAACTGAAACTTAAAAAAGGGTAAGACACATTAGAAGAATACTACTGCTATTACTACTCCTCCTCCTAGTACTACTACTATTTCTACCACTTTTGCTACTCCTACTACTACTACTAATAATAATAATAATAATAATAATATAGCTGCAAGCTGCAATCTGCAGGGTCCACACACACCTTGCATACTTGCATCACATTTTGTGATGATAGCTCAATATTAGCTGTGTAAACTCCCTGCTGAAAACTTGCTGAAGTAATTCAGCTGAAGATTAGCAGTAAGATAGAGCACACCAAATTTCAGCTCAACTGGAATTTTGGTTCTTGAACAATAGCTATTAACTTAACTCTGACCCCTATGAACATGAATAGCACCCCACGTTAGCAAATTTGAGTTAGATTGCTTCAGGTACTAGTAGGTCCCTCCCTGAATCTACCATTCATTTTTCATGCCAATAGCTTAATGGGAACAAACATTTTCAAATATCTGTGGATATCTGATTGGCCAATGACAGCCATGTATGTTCAGTAATTAGGTCATCATGAGACTCCACGTACAGTTTAGCACATGAAATTATCAAATTTCCACTTGATCAGCCTTATGGTTCCTGAGACACAGTTATCTGACCTTAGCTCCACTCCATTTGTATTACCAAATTTTGCACATGATGTCAGATGGAACTAAATCCTTATTGAGGTTCTTGGCTTGAGAAAACCAAAGAATCAGTGGAAAAGAATTTTGCTTGTAAGACTCCAAAATGTAAAACCTTGCGCTATAATGCCACCATTAGGCCAATCAGGCCCATCTCACTTCCCTGAGTTTTAAGGCAGAAGAAGAAGAAGAATGAGCCAAAGTAATGTTCCTGTAATATTCTAAAAATGTTCTAAAATACCAACTTGCTACACAATATAATTACTGTGAAGCAGTTGCTCAGATATTTCCAGTTAGACACAAGTGTTAATGTTTATTCAACAGAAAATTATTGCAGGAATATAGTATGAACTAATGTAAAATAAAAAAGGATCTGCTAACCTAACATTGTTAACTGGGTATGTCTCAAAAGAAGGTCTTATCTTAGGCTAGAATTGATTTAAAATTTTTCCAGGTCTTATGATAGCTCTGAACAATTAAGGTTAGAGTAGGTTTAGTAACATTTTGTATGAAAAATCAATAGGAAAATAATCAATGATGGACTGGTGTAAAGGGGGCTGACATGAAGCGCAGTTACTGTTACCACCCGAAGTTGATTATTTTCCAATTTTAGCATGTTCTGAACTGATTTCCTATTATACCACAACAATTTGGGGATAACTACAATATGTAATTTTGTATGGAATCACACTTTCAACTGTTTACATTTAAGGCTGTAGAACATCCACAAGACAAGTAGCTCCTATTATCACTTATGTTATAGCAGTTATAAACACTTGTTTCCTCACTTTGTCTTGAGGAAATACCAAAAAAAATAACACATCTTTTCATGCTCTCAAGTGTTGAAACCCGAGACTCCTTCCATAAATTTTAAATAAACCACTCCTTACAGAAAGCTTCAACATAACGATTAAAAGTTTTTTTTGTTTGTTTGTTTGTTTTTTTATAAATAACAACACAAATCTGTCTTTTATTAGATTTAGATTATGTGGAGCGTTTGCCATATAAGTCCCAGTGAATGACTTGCTATAATAGAAAGGATAACTTATTAGAATGAGCACATTAATATAAACTTGGGATAAGATTTGCAGCCTCCTGACCTTCTGACCTATCAGATTCAAGAATGCAACAGCACTGTGGTATAAATTGTATTAAATACACTAAAATCTCTCTTGATAGTTCTGTGAATTTTGCAGAACATCAGTTTGACTGTTACTATTTATTCATTGATTTATTTATTTTACCTTAGTGATATGACAGTCAAGACGTTTGTTATTCTGAATTGCAGGTGGCAGAAATACGTCTTAAATATGTAGAAGACATGGTTGAAGAACAACAACGACAAAAAAGAACATCAAATGTGTGAGGTTTGGGTGTAGAATATGGAACTACTAGCTTGCTGATGATATATTCTTATTGGTTAGAAGTACAGCTTTTTTTTTCTGGAAATGTATCTAAGAAAAATTATTGTTATTCCTATGTATTATGTGATAGATTGATGTATTTAAAATGCCCTCTTGATTGTTGGGTTTAGTTAAGCCTAGGTTATGGTTATGGTGGGTCTATGTTAGTTACATTTCTCTCAGAAATACTATTGAGTAGATATATTCAGTAGCCTTTCTGGAAAAGTGAGAATATCTGTGTAAACATAATGGAAAACAAAACATTCAAATTAGCCTGTTTGTAAGAATTGCTAATTCATGTGTATATAAAGGGGTACAGATGAATTAGCAGTTCTTACAACCAGCTGCTGTTTATATTGCAGTAGTACAAAGATGTTTTGAAGGGTAACAGGGTAAAACAAAAAACTGTAAAATGATAAGTAGTGCTAGGGATCATGAACGTTTCTTTCTTTCTTTTTTTTTTTTAATATTTTTTAATCATCAGTTTCTAATGTTGTCAAGACACCTAAGGCAATACTCCTTGTCACCTCCCAGCCAATCAGAAATGTTGAGAACCAACCAATCATCACAATCTTGATGAATTTGGGTATGTTTGAAAGCATTTTTAAAACACAAAAAGTGCTGAGATGTAGAAATGAGGTTTTACTCACTGGCATTTTACTCACTGGGATAGATGTCCGCTATCTTTGTGTCTGCTAACTTTGTTCCTTCCCTTAATTACTTACCTTCTTGAGAATTTCCAAAATGTTTAGACTGATGATTCTCAGTAAAGCACATTACCAATTATTAATGGGCTTGCTTGCTTATTTATTTATTTATTTATTTATTTATTTATTTGTTAGTTAGTTAGTTAGTTAGTTAGTTATTTTAGTTAGTTATGGGATTTTTTATTTTATTTAGTATGTGTACATTTTACATGAAACTTTTACTTTTAAACTTATTTAGCTCATCCTTGTTCACAGCATTTCATTCCCTTAACAAATATTTCACATTGGTACTATCAGAATCTTACTTAACATGTAACATATTCAGTAATCTGTAACTAAGACCCAATAAAGAAATTTTTATTATGCAGATTTAGGACAACATCCAGGAATATCAGGACTGATTTTTGTCTAAAATCAAAGACTGACAATATCCCATCTGTTTGTTTCAATATTGTATGACTTATTTAGCCAAATCTAAACTCACCTCTGGATTTGTGTAACTGAACATTCAGCATAATGAATTTTCACTATCCTGTTTCTTGTTTCTTTACTTATAAATAAAAAAAGGTATGTGATACACAGAATAACACAATGTGCTCTCAAATCAGTAGTTAGTGGTTGTGTTTTTTTTGTAGTGTTTCTGCGTTATGAATAAATTCTTAATACACAGACATAAATGTAACTGACATGCTACTTTATTACGTTATATGTCAACTTGAGTACCTGCGTAACTGTAAATATGAGGAACTTTCTCTAAACAAATACTGACATAACTAGATATTTAAACCAGCCTACCCCATCCTTATATTATCCTGTTACATATTGATGTGTCTTAAGTCTTTTTTATGTATATTTTTTTAATTTTCTTATGTCTACCAGTATGTAAGCCAATGCAAAATTTCACTCTACTACTACTACAAAATGTCCCATTGTGGCCTAAAGACACCTCATTCCACACCCATCAGAATATTGCCATCTCACTGTTTGACAGATAAAAATATAAAAATGTATGCTTTAGAAATAGTTAAACAGTGTCCATTCAAGACAGTGAAGTGGGCTACTAATTTAGAACTCATTAAGTACACTGCACCTTTATTTTGGTCTGGAGTCAATAAGCTAGTTTGTTACTAGTAAAAGTTTGAAGAGTGAGCTGGTTGATGCATGACGACTCTAACAAGCTGCTGCATCTGGTAGCACATTACCACCTCACAGTTCCATGGTTCCTGGTTCATTCCTCAGCTCAGGTGCTGTGCAACTGACATGTGGAATTTCACAAGTTTTCCCATGTCCATGTGGGTTTCCTCTGGGTTTCCTCCCACCTCCCAACAACATGGTGGACTGGCTATGCTAAATTGCCCCTAGGTGTGAATGAGTGCCATTCAGGATGTATTCCTGTGTATTCCTTGTGTCCGGTGTGTCAAGGCTGGGATAAGTTTCCAGAAAGGAACTGAAGCAAGAAAGGTTATTCTACTGTTTTCCCTTAAATTTGATAAGATGCTTATGAACAGCAGATGTCGCCACTACACCATTTTCTTCGTGAGAGACCTGAAATGCCCTGAAAATATAATAATAATAATAATAATAATAATAATAATAATAATAATAATAATAATAATAATTGTCAGTCACTTCACTTCATAATTTACCTCAAACAGGTGCTATAGGGCATTTTTGAAGGACATAAGACTACTTAAGGAAAAGATTGATAGAATGCAAACCACAATACAAACAAACTGCTGTTAACCTTTCACACAAAATCCCTGTGCGGTTTGAGTTATCACAAAAACTAAGAAAGAGAAACTGAACTGAATATGGAGAGGGAAAAGGTAGCATAGGGTTTGAGTTAATGCAGACAAAATGAGCTTTATAATGGTGAAGCCAGCATTTGATGTGTGGGACTGAGTGGAGTAGTTTAGCAAACCGAGGGACAGAGAAAGGGAGGGAGAGAGAGAGAGAGAGAGGCCAACTTCATTTTGAGAGATGGTGATGGTAGGGGTGGAAAAGCAGAAAGAGAGAAGGGAAGATGGGAAAATTAGAACAAGAGACAGAACCAGAGGGAATGAAAGGGAGAGTGTGAGAGAGAGAGATTTTTTTTAGTTGGAAGAGGTGTGAGATGCACACCGATGATAAGTGCATGCACACTGTTTGGAGCTTGAATAGCAAAACAACTTATTTGCATTAACATATTTCAGATACAACCTAGAACTTTCTAAAGTTAAAACACATGTTTACAAAAACTCAGGTTGGCGTAACAGATGGGAAAGCACAAACGATGTAAAAAGCTGAGCATCCTGTTGATCCCTCTGGTTTCCCATGACCTTTCTCTATTCAATTCAATTCAATTTTATTTGTATAGCACTTTTACCAATGGACATCACAAAACAGCTTTTCAGAAATAATAGAAACTCAGGATTTGAGTTTGAAATTTATGAATTTATCCCTAATGAGCAAGCCAGAGGCAAAGGCTTCAGGGAAATATTCCCTGAGACGATATGACGAAGAAACCTTGAGAGGAACCAGACTCAAAAGTGAACCCATCCTCATCTGGGTGACACCGGATAGTGCAATTACAAATAATTCCCTTCTACAACTGTATACTATATTGTCAAAAAGTGCAATTGTGCAACCAGGAAAATTCATTATAGTTTTCACGTGAAGTCTATTTTGTTGAAGTTATCAACTGTTCACTGATTGAGACTTGAGTGCAAAACTGTTCATGGGAATTGCATTTCTACACATATCCTAAGCCATCATAACAAAATTGTTCATATCAACTGAAGTCCATCTTTGTGGTTTCTAAGTGGTACCATCCACAGAATCTCATGTAACTTTAGGCCATCTGTGTGGGGCCATACTCAGCAGCTGTGAGTGATTTCCAAGTGATGAGAAATCCAACCAGAAGTAGGGCATCAGGATGGATCAAACAGGTCCGGAGAGCAGAAGGAGTCACGATCACTGGCATCTCAGGAGTAGCACGTGTAGAGTAGGGGGAGAGAGAGAGAGAGAGATTGTTAGTTATGCTACTTGTCATGTAATGGTTAAAGCATATGTACATTGTTTGCAGAGTGCAAGCATAGACTCCCGCAAGATTAGCTATTAGCTATCCAAAAGGGAGAGCCAGAAGGTAACAGACATGAGGTTGCCCTGGGACATAAAGCCGCCCGCCACTCCACTGTCAACAAACCTGAGTGAACACATGAGAATGGGAGGTGATGGCACCCAAACATTCCAGTTCACCAAAACACTCTATGCCCTGAGTTCTGAACACTAACTGGAAGGCTGTTCCTTAACTGTGGGGCTTTGTAAGAGAAAGCTCTGCCCTCTGCTGTAGCCTTGACTATTCAAGGTACCAACAAGTAGCCTGCACCTTTAGATCAAAGTAGGCCTGACGGATCATAAAAGACCAAAAGTTCACTCAGATTCTAGGGCGCGAGACCAACTAATTACAGATACACTGTCATGTCAACACTGAAAAAGGTACATAGAGAAGACTTATAGTTACATTCTGATGGTGTCTTGTTGGTCGGTCCTGATCCTTGAAGTGAATGAATAGTCAGCCATTCAAAGTGCCCTATGAATCATGTTGTAGAGTCTGTATGTCCAGAGATTGCAGAGGATATGTGTGGACATTAAGTGTAATATACAAATATAATCATATCACTTGCTCACTATCTATTTGTGTTGTTCTTTCCAGTTGTTTTATGAAAAAAAAAATGGCTTCAGCTTTAAAATTGTGCTTTTGAATGTTGGTATGGTGTAATGTATAAGGAGGGGATTTGACTGTCCAATGTGGCTTGGCTGTGGATGAAGAAAGGGGCATATACACACAGACACACACACACACACATACACACAGGGTTCTATAGTAGTATTTTGCATAAATTTTGCATTACTCAAAGCAACTGGAGTGCCAGATTTTACTAGCTTCTGTATATACACTCACCGGCCACTTTATTAAGAACACCTTACTAATACTACGTAGGACCTTCTTTGCTCTCAGAACAGCCTCAATTCCTCATGGCATGGATTTCACACAGTGTTGGAAACATTTCTTTGAGACTTTGGTCCATGTTGACATAATTGCATCACAACATTCAAAGAAAATATTTCCCACACCATTATAGCACCAGCAGCAGCATAGACTGTTGACACAAGGCAGGTTTATGCTGCTGATGCCAATTTCTGAACAGATCATCTATATGTCAAAACAGAAATCAAGATTCATGAGATCAGGCAACGTTTTTCCAATCTTCAGCTTTCAGTGAGTCCGTGCCCACTGTAGCCTCAGATTCCTGTTCTTGGCTGACAGACAGGACTGGAAACTAATTTGGTTGTAGCTTATCCACCTCACTTGCTTTGATGTATTGTATGTTGCAAGATGCTTTTCTGCTCACCACAGTTGTAAAGAGTTAATGTTACCATAGCCTTTCTGTCAGCTTTTTCCAACCATTCTGGAAAAATGGTGAAAATCTCAGATCAGCCTGTAAAAATTCTCAAACAAGCTTGTCTGGCACCAACAACCATACCATCATCACTGAGATCACTGAGATCACATTTTTTCACCATTCTGATGTTTGATGTGAATACTAACTGAAGCTCTTATCTGTATCTGCATGATTTTATGCATTGTAGTGCTGCCACATAAATGAGCTTAGTTCTTTTTCCAAGACATCCTACAGAAGCAAATAAGGTCCAGTACTCCAGGAGCTTTGAGTAACCTAATGCAAAATTCATGCAAAATACTGTTTTTTCCTAAAAAGTTCCTGAAGAAGGCCAAAACTCCTAAAATTGTATTCAAGGCACTTTACAGACTGTTACAACCATTGAAATTACCATTTAATTACATATTTGTTAACAGTTAAAATATATTTAAAAACTAATAATAATAATAATAATAATAATAATAATATTAATAATGTTTAATTTATATAGCAGTTTACTCACACCCAAGGTCGCTTTACAATTACAAGAAAAAACATTTAAATTTCTTTAAATATTAAAAAAAATGAATTACCACAATATACATATCCTTGTTATCCTTGTTATACATATCCACACATATCCTTGTTATACATATCCAAGCTCCAGTCCTCTTGCCTTCTCCCTCTTCTCCATTCCTTTTCCTTAACTTTCAACAGCTGTCCTCCTACACATAAAGGAGGTAACACCCTGGACCTTGTCTTCAGTCGCCCCTTTCCTACTTCAGACATCTATGCTACCCCTCTCCACATCTCTGACCATCTCTTGGTATCCTTCACCATCACCCTCCCTATCCTGCCTAAAACCACCAGCCATCTATATTTCTCTCCCACTCGTAAAAACCTTCACTCTATCTCCCCTTCCTCCTTAGCTTCCTGCACCGTATCATCCCTTCCTGTCCCTGACTCCTTTTCCTCCCTACCATTGGAGCTAGCCACTGACACTTTCCTCTCCTCACTTTCCTCATCCTTGGACCTCCTCTGTCCTCTATCCTCTAAACCCAGGAAGATTTCCAGCCCTGCTCCTTGGCTATCGGATGTGCTGCACAGTAATCGGAGAGAATTAAGAAAAGCAGAGAGGAAGTGGAAGAAATCGCAACTTGACAGAGATCTGGTCTCCTATCCTGCTCTCCTGTCCAAATTTTCATCTGAAGTGACTTCTGCTAAGACTGCCTTCTACAAAGAAAAGCTGGAATCCTCTGCACAAGATCCTCGCAAGCTCCACAACATCTTTTCTTCACTACTCAACCCTCCGGCTCCTCCTGCTCCATCCTCTCTGACTGCTGAAGACTTTGCCACTTTTTATGATGAGAAGATTGGAAAAATCTGCCAGACATTCACTTCTACTCCTACTCCTACACTACACACTGAGGATTCTCCTTCTCATTCGCTGACACAGTTTTCTAAACTAACAACAGAAGAGATCCCGCAAATCATCTTATCCTGCAATCCTACCACCTGCCCATTGGATCCAATCCCTTCCACAATGCTCCAGACCATCTCTCAAGACCTCCTCCCCTTCATCACCATTATCATCAATGGCTCCATAACATCTGGTCATGTACCAACTTCATTCAAAAGAGCAAGAGTTATTCCCATCCTAAAGAAACCCACTCTAGATCCCTCTGCCATCAGCAACTACCAACCGGTATCACTTCTCTCTTTTCTTTCTAAAACCCTTGAACGAATTGTCTATAATCAGCTGTCTTGCTATCTCTCACAGAACAACCTCCAAGATCCCAATCAATCTGGCTTCAAACCGGCACACTCCACAGAGACTTCCCTTTTGGCCGTCACTGAGAAGCTACATGCCGCTAGATCAGCCAAACTGTCTTCAGTTCTCATCCTCCTTGACCTTTCAGCAGCGTTTGACACGGTGAACCACAAGACTCTCCTATCCACCCTCATGAGCCTAGGAATTCATGGTGTGGCATGGCAATGGTTTGCTTCCTACCTGGAAGATCGGTCATATCAGGTGACATGGAGGGGATCCACATCTGCTCCTCGCAAACTCTCCACTGGTGTTCAGGCTCAGTACTTGATCCTCTCCTGTTCTCCCTCTATACTCAATCTCTTGGTGCGGTCATATCCTCACATGGGTTTTCATACCACTGCTATGCAGATGACACTCAACTCATCCTCTCCTTCCCTCCCTCAGATTCTCATGTTTCTGCTCGGATATCAGCTTGTCTGGCAGACATCTCATCATGGATGACAGCTCATCAGCTGATACTTATATAGCTCTCACACACACACAAACACACACACACACACACACACATACTGACTTAGCAATGCAATCAGTTCATGTTCTTGGCTGACAAGAGTGGAACATGATGTGGTCTTCTGCTGTTGTAGCACATCCACCTCAAAGTTTGATGTTTTGTGCATGCTGAGATGCTTTTCTGCTCACCATGGTTGTAAAGCGTGATTATTTATGTTACTATATACTTCTAGGCAGCTCGAACCAATCTGGCCATTTTTCTCTGACCTCTCTTATCAACAAGGTGTTTCTACCAATAGAACTGTCACTCGCTCAATTTGTTTTGTTTTTCGCACCATTCTGGGTAAACTTTAGAGACTTTTCTGTTTGAAAATCTGAGGAGATCAGCAGTTTACTCAAATACTCAAACCAGCCCATCTGGCACCAACAATCATGACACGACGAAAGTCACAGAGATCACACTTCTTCATTCTGATGTTTGTATGTGTCTGTACTAGAGTGTCTGTACTAATTACAGATACACTGCCATGTCAACACTGAAGAAGGTACATAGAGAAGACTTATAGTTACATTCTGATGGTGTCTTGTTGGTTGGTCCTGATCCTTGAAGTGAATGAATAGTCAGCCATTCAAAGTGCCCTATGAATCATGATGTAGAGTCTGTATGTCCAGAGATTGCAGAGGATATGTGTGGACATTAAGTGTAATATACAAATATAATCATATCACTTGCTCACTATTTGTGTTGTTCTTTCCAGCTGTTTTATGAAAAAAAATGGCTTCAGCTTTAAAATTGTGCTTTTGAAAGTTGGTATGGAGGGGATTTAACTGTCCAATGTGGCTTGGCTGTGGATGAAAAAAGGGGGCACACGCAGACACACACACACACACATACACACAGGGTTGTATAGTAGTATTTTGCATAGATTTTGCATTACTCAAAGCAACTGGAGTGCCAGATTTTACTAGCTTCTGTATATACACTCACCGGCCACTTTATTAAGAACACCTTACTAATACTACGTAGGACCTTCTTTGCTCTCAGAACAGCCTCAATTCCTCATGGCATGGATTTCACACAGTGTTGCAAACATTTCTTTGAGACTTTGGTCCATGTTGACATAACTGCATCACAGCATTCAAAGAAAATATTTCCCACACCATTATAGCACCAGCAGCAGCATAGACTGTTGACACAAGGCAGGTTTATGCTGCTGATGCCAATTTCTGAACAGATCATCTATATGTCAAAACAGAAATCAAGATTCATGAGATCAGGCAACGTTTTTCCAATCTTCAGCTTTCAGTGAGTCCGTGCCCACTGTAGCCTCAGATTCCTGTTCTTGGCTGACAGACAGGACTGGAAACTAATTTGGTTGTAGCTTATCCACCTCACTTGCTTTGATGTATTGTATGTTGCAAGATGCTTTTCTGCTCACCACAGTTGTAAAGAGTTAATGTTACCATAGCCTTTCTGTCAGCTTTTTTCAACCATTCTGTGTAAACTCGAGATTGCTGTGTGTGAAATTTTTTTTGTTCCAATTTTTCTCCCACAGAAGCAAGGAAGATCCAGTACTCCAAGAACTTTGAGTAGCCTAATGCAAAATTCATGCAAAATATATTTTTTCCTAAAAAGTTCCTGAAGAAAGCTAAAACTTTACAAATGTTACAGCCATTGAAACAACCTCTGAAATTACCATTTAATTACACATGCTTTAACAGTTAAAAATATATTTAAATAATAATAATAATAATAATAATAATAATAATTAAATTATATAGCAGTTTACTCACACCCAAGGTCGCTTTACAATTACAAGAAAAAACATTTAAATTTCTTTAAATATTAAAAAATGAATTACCACAATATACTTATCCTTGTGGTAATGAATATTATTAGCACATAAATATTATGTGCTAATATTAATGAATACTATCCTGTTGTCTTATATTATTTTTTGAGAACAATTTCTTCTTAAAATACAATGCATCTGCACATTTTGGCAGTTCAAATTGAGATATCATTAATGTTTTGTCCCATTACTGATACTGTGCCTCACTGACCAAATGGAATGCTGGGTGATTCATCACATCAGTTTTAGCCATGACATTTCTGCTTTTGCTTTTGTGCAACACATTTGTATAACTGTTTTCATGAATCAATTGTTATGCAGGATAAAAACTATACCTGTATTACGTATTCCGGTATGTATTTTTTAAAGTTTGGTATAGATTGTCGTCTGAGGCAAACTTATTTGCATTTGCAGAACACAAAGTGCCTTTGCCTTTTAAATAAACTACATCAATCATTTAGAGATACGCCAAGTGGGCAGCTCAGGGTATAAAAGGGTCAAGGAGATGACTTTCTGATCTATGTCAAGCAAGGTAAGAAATCTCTATTAACTGTGCCTTTATTTGGCTTAGCACATTATATATTTGCTATATGTTGCAATTCATATAATTTGATGTGCACAGTAAAAGTCTGAGTCTTAAGTAGTGAATGCTACATTGCTTCCTCAATTGACTATTTTCCTTTTCTTCCTTGAGTGCTGTTGTAAATTGTACAAAGTTGTTATCTTTCTATTTGAACAGAAAATGGAGACATCACAGAGGCCCATGCTTCTTTTTTTAGGTAAATTCTGATTTAAAGTATCAAACTAATTTCAAGTATTTAAAAAAATTCTAGTATTAGTGTTAGCTGCAATATGCTAAGATTTATTTAATCTTTTTTTGAATTGTCATAAAAATTTAAAATGACAATATCTCTTATAGATTTTTTAAAAAATACCTATCAAATGTTCTTCCTATTACGTCTCTCTCTAAGCAGGCACGTAATGAGATGTATAATTTTATATTATGTATTTTTGTACAGGGATATACATTTTCTCATTGCAATGGATACTGACCCATCAGCAAGGTAAGAATACAGTATAGTAGAATACATACATATCAGTGGGGTCCAAAAGTCTAAGAACACATTGAAAAAACATATTACATTTTTTTCTCATTTAAAATTGGAAATAAACAGAAGGATTTTAGAATTCTGAAATATTTAAAATAAAGAAAGTAAATGTTCGTTATTTTTAATATTTAATATTCACAATTCTGCGCTATTTCTAGGTCCCTACCTGTAAAGCTAATTTGTGATATTGACCATGCTAAAGGTCAAAAGGTCAGATTTTCCTCATGCCTAATTTCTTCTGTTGAAGCATGTGTTCAGACAACACTGACGGATTTGATCTAAAAATGGATCGTAAGGTTTTGCACAATGTTGTGGAGTCCCTGCAAGCTCGAATGCACACTGTCATTAAAGGAAAAAGGGGACATACCAAATACTAAGAAACTCTGAAATTCCTGTAAATAGTTCATGATTCTACTTTTCACTGAAGTTGTAATCAATAATGAAAATTGTTACATTAAATTAAAAACGAATGCAAAATAGAAGCATTTTCGCTAGTGCTCTCAAACTTTTGGACCCCACTGTTTTTTGCGTAATATGCATATAAATTAATATGTTCTTCTCTCCCCTCCAGTCAATGTGGCCTTAGGAGGAAAAGCAACACAATCTTCTTTATACACTAACAATTACTATGCTTACTTTGCTACCGATGGCAACAGAGAATCTGACATGCTTTACTTCTCATGTACACACACAACTGTTGAGAATAACCCATGGTGGAGAGTGGATTTGTTGGCAGTGCACGATATTAGCACTGTAATCATCACTAACAGAGGCGACTGCTGTCCAGAACGGATAGATGGTGCTGAGATTCACATTGGCAACTCCTTAGTCAACAATGGCAACAATAACCCCAGGTGACATTTTTAAAAATAAATTTATAAAAATATCAGCAAAAGAGAGTAAGAGTTTACTTACAGAGTTTTATTAACATTTCATAAAGCTTGCTGCCTATAAGTCTTTGTAATTTGTTAACAATTCTTTGCATGCATTTAGAAATGTAATAAGGCATTATAACATTCCACTAACCACTCCACTAATTCCACTAATATTTACAATATATTTTTGTGAATCCATTTATTTCTGTGAAGCTGCTTTGTGACAATGTCCATTGTTAAAAGCGCTATACAAATAAAATTGAATTGAATTGAACTAAAATTGCTCATGATGTAATTTGAAATTGTGAATGATAATTGTCTTCATACATAATTTTAAAGAACTTGAAGATTTTTTTAAAAAGTTGCTTAAGAAATAAATTACAAAATATTTTAAATGGCATCAATTAGTTCTTTAAACAAAGACACTCATGAGTTTAGTACTGCTGATTTTAATGTATTGTAAACTTTATTTTTTTTTTTTTAAGTATAAGAAAAAATATTTTTAATAAAATTACCAAAAAAAAAATTATTCTGCACTCGCTGGTATGAAAATAATCAACTTCAGGGTGGTGACAGCTTTATAAAGCATTATTAACTTTGGATTGAACATTAAGTTAATACATTACCCCTCTATTGTTTCTTTCTCTCTCTCTCTGCAGATGTGTCGTTATCTCTAGCATCCCTGCTGGTGCCTCTGCAAAGTACATGTGCAATATGAGAGGTCGTTATGTGAACATCATCATTCCCAATGTTAACCAGGTTCTCACTCTCTGTGAAGTGGAAGTGTATGGGGTTCCAGGTTACACTTTTATATTCAAATCACAATTTCATATAAATTTAAAGTCAGATAAGTTTCACAACAGTCAACATTGTTGACCTTTTTTTGTAGTGCCTGTTACTAAGACGGCATTTCTGAGATTAAAGTTTAACAGCAGTGAAGATCTCGTCAACCCTACCATGAGGGACAAAGTTCTTCAGAAGGTGTGTGTTTGTCAGAATATAAACTCAGTTGTCAGTTTATTAGGTACACATAACTTGTAGCTGGCCATTATTGATTGTAGTCGCTCTGTTGAGCTTGTTGAGCTTGTTGCCGCTCCTCTATTAGTAGACAAGGGCTCACTGTTAGCTGGACAATTTCCCAATCCAGCAGTGACCCAACCCATTGCTACTGCTGCACCTGATAAACACATACTAGTGCCATGCACGCTAACATTCTACCACCATGTTAGTGTCACTGCTTTGTTGAGAATGGTTCACTAGCCAAATAATATATTTCATCAGTAGTGTTCCAGTGGTGGTCCCTTTCCACAGAGTAGCTGGAGTCAGCAAAACAAGGCATCAGATGAGCTGAAGTCAGTAATTGTGTGTATATATATATATATATATATATATATATATATATATATATATTATTAATATTGCACAGAACATCAAAGTACTTTTTCTCCATAGATGAAATCTGCCAGTGTCCAGTCATCAGTATTTCAGCTCCGTTGGACAAAGGAACCAGAACTGGAAACTGAAACTTAAAAAAGGGTAAGAAAGATTAGAAGAATACTACTGCTACTCCTACTGCTACTACTACTGATAATAATAATAATAATAATAATAATAATAATAATAATATAGCTGCAAGCTGCAATCTGCAGGGTCCACGCACACCTTGCATACTTGCATCACATTTTGTGATGATAGCTCAATATTAGCTGTGTAAACTACCTGCTGAAAGCCTGATGAAGTAATTCAGCTGCAGATTAGCAGAAAGATAGAGCACACCAAATTTCAGCTCAATTGGAATTTTGGTTCCTGAGAAATAGCCATTAACTTAACTCTGAGCACTATTAACATGAATAGTGCCCCCTGTTAGCCAGTTTGACTTAGATTGCATCAGGTACTAGAGGTACAATTAAATTTTTGTGACAATAGCTTAATGGGAATCTTTTAAAATATCTGCTGATAATCTGATTGTGAAATAATGTGAAATAAATGTGAAATAAAAACATTTTTTGAACACCCAGATTAAAATTTTGTGAAACCAAATATTGCTAAAAAAAATACTCAGAAAATGTTTTGCTAACTTAATATTGTTAATTGGGTATGTCTCAAAAGAAGGTCTTATCTTAGGCTATAATTGATTTAAAATTTTTCCAGATCTTATGAACAATTCAGGTTAGAGAAGTTTCAGTAACATTTTGTATGACTTAAGTAAGGAAAACATAAAGGGGCATGCTGTTATAGGAAAAGAATCAATGACAGACTGGTGTGAAGGGGGCTGACGTGAAGCAGAGTTACTGTTACCAACCTTAGTTGATTATTTTCCAATTATAGCACGTCCTGAACTGATTTACCACAACAATGTGATACAATTACAATTTGCAATTTTGTAACGAATGATACTTTCAACTGTTTAAAATAAAATAAAATAAAATTAATTAATTAATTAAAAAATTTTTTTTAAAAAAAACACATCTTGTCATGTTCCTGGGAAACTGTAAAGTGCACAGTCCACTGTCCTGAACATTTTCCGGTAGTGGAAAACTTACTAAGTGCTAAAACCTGAGACTCCTTCCATAAATGTTAAATAAACTTACAGAACTCCTTACAGAAAGCTTCACCATATTAGCAATTAAATTTTTTTTTTTTTTTTCCATAATAAAAAACACAAATCTGTTTTTGATTAGACTTAGATTATGGGGAGCGTTTGCCGTACAATCCCTTGTGAATGACTTGTTATTATAGAAAGGATAGCCTCTTAAAATGAACACATTAATATAAACTTGGGATAAGAATTGCAGCCTTCTGACCTTCTGACCTATCAGATTTATCAGATAATAAATACAATAAAATCTCTCTTGATAGTTCTGCACAACATCAGTTTGACTTTTACTTATTTATTTATTCACTGATTTATTTATTTTACCTGAGTGATATGACAGGTAAGATTTTTGTTATTCTGACTTGCAGGTAGCAGAAATACATCTTAAATATGTAGAAGTAGAAGAAGTGGTCTAAAAACAACAACAACAACAACAAAAAGAACATCAAATGTGTGAGGATTGGGTGTAGCATATGTAACTAGCTAGCTGCTGATATATTCTTATTGTTTTTAAGTACAGCTTTTTTTTTTTTTTTTTTGGAAATGTATCTATGAAAAATTATTGTTACTCCTATGTACTATGTGATAGATTGATGTATTTAAAATGCCCTCTTGATTGTTGGGTTTAGTTAAGCCTAGGTTTGAGTTTAAGATAATAGCTAGATTTTATGGTGGGTCTATGTTAGTTACATTTCTCTCAGAAATATTATTGAGCAGATACATTCTGTAGCCTTTCAGAAAAAGTGAGAATTTCTATGGAAACATAATGGAATACAAAACATCCAAATTAGCCTGGTTGTAAGAACTGTTAATTCATCGTTATTGTATTACAACCAGCTGCTGTTTTCAACATGGTAGTACAAAGAAGATGTTTTGCACAGCAGGGTAAAACAAGACACTGCAAAATGCCAAATAGTGCTAATGATCATGAACGTTTCTTTATTTTTATTTTTTTAAATCTTTTTTAATCATCAATTTCTAATATTGCCATGACACCTAATGCAATACTCAAAATCCTTGTCTCCTCCCAGCCAATCAGAAATGTTGAGAACCAACCAACCATCACAATCTTTCTGAATCTGGGAATGCTTGAAAGCATGTTTAAAACACAGAAAGTGCTGAGATCATGTAGAACTCATCATGTTCACTATAAACTTTGTTGCTTCCCTTAAATACTTATCTGCTTGAGAATTTCCAAAATTTGTAGACTGTTGATTCTCAGTAAAGCACACTACCAATTATTAATTTCAAAAAATTATTTATTTATTTATTTATTTATTTGTTATTGGATTTTTTTAATTTTATTTAGTATGTGTACATTTTACATGATTTTACATGATAACTTATTTAACTCATCCTTCTTCAGAGCATTCCATTCCCTAAACAAATATTTCACATTGTTAGTATCAGAATCTTATTGAACATACAACATATTCAGTAATCTGTAACTAAGATCCAATAAAGAAAGTTTCTTTATGCAGATTTAGTACAATGTCCAGAATGTCTCTGAGACACTTCAGCCTCTGATTAGTCATGGATTCCTGGGATGACTTTCCAGCAGTCTCTGAGGATTTCTTCCCATCACTCCAGTGTCAAAAACCAAACCATTAAATTACTGGCTAGTTTAACTTTTTTTTTTTTTTACACTCTGATTCTCAATGTTCAAATCAATCCAGCAACTTATTTATCAGGACTGATTATGTCTAAAATCAAAGACTGACAATATCCCATATGACTTATTTAGCCAAATCTAAACTCACCTCTGAATTTGTGTAACTGGACATGCAGAATAATGAATTTTCACTATCCTGTTCCTTGTTTCTTTACTTATGAATAAAAAAAGGTATTTGACACAAAGAATAACACAATGCGCTCTCAGATCAGTAGTGGGTGATTGTGTTTTCTTTGTAGTGAATCTGCATTAAAAAAAAATCTGCATTTCTTTGTAGTGTATCTACAAATTCTTAATAGGAAGACATAAATGTAACGGACATGCTACTTTATTACGTCATATGTCAACACGCATATCCGCGTAACTCTAAATATGAGGAACTTTCTCTAAACAAATACTGACATAACTAGATATTTAAGTCAGCCTATCCCATCCCTATATTATACTGTTACATATAGATGTGTCTGAAGTGTTTATGTATATTTCTTCATTTTCTTATGTATACCAATATGTAAGTCAATGCAAAAGTTTCACACTACTACAAAATGTCCCATTGTGGTCTAAAGACACCTCATTCCACACCCATCAGAATATTGCCATCTCACTGTTTGACAGATGAAAATATAAAAATTATGCTTTAGAAATAGTTAAACAGTGTCCTTGCAAGATTGTGAACTGAACTACTAATTTAGAGCTCAATAAGTACACTGCACCGCACCTGTAACATGGGAAATGGAGTCCTTAGAACAATGGCAAGAGTCCGGGGTGGAATGCCCTCTAGTGGAGTCCATGGGCACTCCAGCTGGTGATCGTAACATAGCCACCCCGCTAAGGAGCGGCTTCCAGACGCTCCTCAACAGGGAGGAGGGGGGTGGAGCGGAGGCGGAACAGGGGGAGGGATGGAGGGTCAGGTCCATGTGGAAGTGGAGGAACAAGGGACAGAGGCAGAGCGGGCTGAGCAGGGTACCAAGGTGGGGCAGGCGGAACAGAATAGCACCAGGGCGGAGCAGGCGGAGCTGAAGGGCACCAGGGCGGAGAGGGCGGAGCTGACGAGCACCAGGGCGGAGCTGACGAGCACCAGGGCGGAGCTGACGAGCACCAGGGCGGAGCAGGTGGAGCTGACAAGCACCAGGGCGGAGCTGAAGGGCACCACAGCTGAGCAGGTGGGTCCGAAAATCCCCACGGCGGAGCAGACAACCACCACAGCAAAGCAGAGGAGAGCAAAGATCCCCACAGTGGAGCCGACAGCCATAAGGCGCGTGCCCACCAAGGCGAACCAGGTGAGACTGGAACAGAGGGCACAGAGAGGTTAATAACGGCCTCTGCGGACGAGCCAGGACAGGCTGAGAGTTCACAGAGGGTCTCCTTAACCGTAACAGAACAGGCAGAGAGTTCATAGACGGCCTTCTTGGCTGGGACAGAGCAGGCGAAGAGCTCGGAGACGGCCTCCTTGGCCGTGACAGGACAGGCAGAGGGTTCAAAAGCGGACACCGGAGGTTCTGCAGTGGAAACTGCCACCTCGGGAGGAGCTGGAGCGGACGCCGCTGATTTGAGAGGTTCTGCAGCGGGAGCTGCCACCTCAGGAGCTGATGCAGAGGCGAACGACCTGGGAGGTCCTGCAGTGGGAGCTGCCATCTCCGGAGCTGGAGCGGGCTCTGGAGCGGATTCGAGGACTGGACCGGGCTCTGGAGCGGATTCGAGGACTGGAGTGGGCTCTGGAGCAACCTCATGGACTGGAGTGGACACTGGAGCAAGCTCAGGAACAGATTCATTGACTGGAGCAAGAACAGAGCAATATGCAGCCCAAACACACAGGATGGCGACCGCCATTACAGGGAGCACTGAGGATAAGGGAAGTGTCTTTATGATGACCAGTGCTGAAGCTCTTGGAATGCCTGCTGCACGCACCGACATCAACAGTGGGTCCGCCAGACTGGACGCCAGCCTCAAATGCCCTTGGAACGCCTTGGTGTCTTCAAACGCAACATCCACCATACTCTGGAATACTATAGTGGCATCCGTGATGGCTGAAGACTGAGGCTTGACATCCATAATGGCTGGAGGGTCTGGTGTGACAGGCATCTTGGGAAGAGGCTCTGGGCAGGCGGCCATCTTGGGAAGAGGCTCTGGGCAGGCGGCCATCTTGGGAAGAAGCTCTGGACTGGGGATCACAGAACAAGAAGGTGCAGAAAACACAGGAGTGGCGACCATAATCACAGGACCTGCTGGTGGCCATGATGGGTCAAGCTCCACTGCTGCCGGGGTTTCAAAGTCCTATGCCTCTCCCACAGTAAAAGGAGAGCCACATGACAAGAGTGCATAGTCCATAAAGTCTCTTAAACTACAGTTGAATTCCCCTCCAGGTAACAATGATTTCGTTGGCTCATTGAGTCCTTAAACAAAATCTCATCATATAGGAGTACTTGATATGACAACGCACAGAATAGATGAACGTATTCCTCAATGGATAGGTCCTTTTGCCGAAGGTGCAATAGTTGATCGACTCGGTCCATGATTGGCCTGGAATGCACAAAAAGCCGCTGGATCCGGGAGTGGCTAATTATTCTGTAACGTGGGGGTCGACAACAGAGTTGGGGATCCAAATACAAGGCTTTTATTACAAACGTGGTCAAAACAGGCAGTGTCGAGCACCAGCAAACAGTACAAACAAAGGCAGAGACAAAAGAGTAATCCGAAACACAGGCAATGGTCAGGGCAGGCAGCAAACAATCAAAAACAAGGAGAACAGTCCAGGGGTCAAAACACAGGTAAACTAGGAGACACGGAAACACAGAAACACAGAAACTAGGAATGGCTATAGACACACAATGACATACAATAATCAGCAACCTAGGAGCAGGTGTGAGCAACTTTTATACAGAACAGGGAGAACACATGACAAAACCAACCAATGAGAACATGACACACGAAACAAAGGAACCAATCAGAACATGACACACAAACAAGGGTAGCACATGACACCGGTGGGGCAAGGAACACATGGGAAATGGAGTCCTGAGAACAATGGCAAGAGTCCGGGGTGGAGTGCCCTCTAGTGGAGTAGCTGGTGATCGTAACAGCACCCTTATTTTGGTCTGGAGTCAATAAGCTAGTTTGTTACTAGTAAAAGTTTGAAGAGTGAGCTGGTTGATGCATGATGACTCTAACAAGGTGCTGCATCTGGTAGCATATTACTGCCTCACAGTTCCACGGTTCCTGGTTCAGTCCTCAGCTCAGGTGCTGTGCATCTGATATGGAATTTCACAAGTTTTCCCATGTCCATGTGGGTTTCCTCTGGGTTCTTGGGTTTCCTCCCACCTCCCAAAAACATGCCAGTATGTGGATTGGCTCTGCTAAATTGCACCTAGGTGTGACTGAGTGCCATTCAGGATGTATTCCTGTGTATTCCTTATGCCCAGTGTGCCAAGGCTGGGATATGTTTCCAGAAAGGAACTGAAGCAAGACAACTTTTTCTACTGTTTTCCCTTAAATTTGAGGCTTATGAACAGCAGATGTCGCCACTACACCATTTTCTTCGTAAGAAACATGAAATGCCCTGCAAATGTTTAGGCATTGTATGGAGGATGATGATTATAGGAATGTGGCTAGCTTGATTACATTATTGCCTGTTGCATAACCACTGTGTAACCCATGCACATTAACCCTAATGTGTCGGACACTTCATTTCATAATTTACCTCAAGCGGGTGCTATATCCTTTTACAGATAATTTTTGAAGGTCATTTTTGAAGGATGTGAGACTACTTAAGATTAATTGATAGAATGCTATCTAAACTACAAAAAACAAACTGCTGTTAACCTTTCACACAAAATCCCTGTGCGGTTTTAATTATAACAAAAGCTAAGAAAGAGAAACTGAGCTGAATATGAAGAGGGAAAAGGTAGCACAGGGTTTGAGTTAATGCAGACAAAATAAGCTCTATAACGGTGAACCCAGCATTTGGAGTGGAGTTGTTTGGCAAAACGAGGGACAGAGAAAGTGAGGAAGAGAGATAGAGGCCCACTTAATTTGTGAGATGTAAAGAGCCATGGTGATGGTAGGGATGGAAATGCAGAACGAGAGAAAGGAAGATGGGAAAATGAAAATAAAAGACAGAATGAGAGGGAGTGAAAGCGAGTGTGAGGGAGAGATATTTTTCTTTTTTGGTTGGAAGAGGTGTGAGATGCACACTGATGATAAGTGCATGTACACTGTTCAGAGCTTGAATAACAAAACAACTTGTTTGCATTAGCATATTTCAGATACAACCTAGAACTTTGGAAAGTTAAAACTCAAAAATGTGAATTTGTCCCTAATGAGCAAGCCAGAGGTGATGGTGGCAAGGAAAAACTCCCTGAGACGATATGAGGAAGAAACCTTGAGAGGACCCAGACTCAAAAAAGAACCAATCCATGCAATTATAAATACATCCCTTCTATAACTGTGTACTACATGAACAAATAGGGCAATTGTGCAAGCAGAAAATTCATTACAGTTTTCACATGAAGTCCGGTTTGTTGAACCTATCCAGTAACCTGAGTACAGAACTGCTCACGGAAACTACAGCCACAGAGCCACCACAGCAATCGCAGTCCCAAGCCATCACAGTGCAACTCCCCATATGAGATCCCCAAGCCATCTCCACGGCCCCCAAGTGGCACCATCCCCGATCCCAATGATCTTCAGGCCATCCATGTGGGACCACCCCCAGCAGCAGCGAGCGATCTCAACCAATGAGAACTCCAACCAGAAGAAGGGCATCAGGAAGGATCAGGCAGGTCCGGAGAGCAGAAAGGGTCAGGATCACTGGTATCTCAGGAGTAGCATGTGTAGAGAGAAACAGAGAGAGAGAGAGATTGTTAAGTACACTAATTGTCACGTAATGGTTAAAGAATATGTTCATTGTGTGCAGAGTGCAAGCAGGTACTCCCACAAGACTAGCTATGACAGCATAACTAAAAGGAACAGTCAGAAGGTAACAGACATGAGATTGTCCTGGGACATAAAGCGGTCCGCCACTCCACCGTCAACAAACCTGAGTGAACACACGAGAGTGGGGGGTGACGGCATCCAAACATCCCAGTTCACCAAAACACTCCATGCCCGTGAACCCTCCAGATCTGCTCTTTTTCCTAAGAAAAAACTATTCACAAAAGGCTTGACTAAACAAATGTTTTCAGCCTAGCCTTAAACACTGAGACTGTGTGTGAGTCCCGAACACTAAGTGGAAGGCTGTTCCATAACTGTGGGGCTTTGTAAAGAGAAAGCTCTGCCCCCCTGCTGCAGCCTTCACTATTCAAGGTACTAACAATTAGCCTGCACCTTTTCATCTAAGTTGGCGTGGTGGATCATAAAAGACCAGAAGGTTGCTCAGGTACTGCGGTGCAAGACCATTTAGTGATTTATAAGGCAATAGTAATATTTTATATTCAATGCTTTATTTGATTGGGAGCCAGTGCAGAGTGAATAATATGGGGTGATGTGGTCATTATGTTATGACTAATTTTACCTAGAGATAGCATATATAAAGAAAAAGTCAGTGGGCCTAAAACAGAACCTTGCAGAAACTTCACCTTAGTATGTATAGAGAATTCACCATTTACATCTACAAATATTTTGCGATCAGTCAAATAAAACCTGAGCCAGGACAGTGCCATTCCCTTAACATCAGCAACATTTTTTTGTCTGTCAAGGAGAGTAGTATGATCAAAGCTGCACTAAGTTCAAGCAACACAAACAAGAAGACGCAACCCTGATCAGAGGCCAGTAGTAGGTCATTTACTACTTTAACCAGCACTGTCTCTGTGCTATGATGAGGCCTAAATCCTGACTGATACATTTCATGAATGTTATTCCTATGTAAGTATTTTTTAACGGTGGAGCTGGGAAACAGTTTTCGTTCTTTCATGTTTTTAACGTGTTGAATGACAAATAAATGAACCTTGAACCTTGAACCTTGTATGCGCATAAATGCTGTGCTACAACATTTTCTAGGATCTTGGAGATAAAGGGGAGGTTTGATATTGGCCTATATATATCCTGACAGGAGTCGAGGTCAGGTTTTTTAATCAGGGGTTTGATAACTGCTAGTTTAAAAGATTTAGGTACATAGCAAATCCTAAGGGAAGAATTGATTATTTTAGAAGAGGTTCAATTGCTTCTGTAATTATCTGCTTGAAGAAACATGTAGGTAATGGATCTCGTATACAAGTTGCTGATGAGGAAATTAGTTCAGTCTCTCAAAGGCTAATAAAATATTCTAATTACTGATCTGTTATGATTATATTATTATCTACAGTGTTTGTTATCAATCGGAACGTTGACTCTAACCATTCAGTCGCCAGATCAAGTTCTGTTGGGTCAGACAGTGATCCAATCATAGTTGATAACTCAAGGACATTATTGATATAACTCTGTGCAGTAGCTGACGTGAATGTACATTTGATGAGGTAGCGTGGCAAGCTGCATATATTATGACTAAAACGCATTTTAAAAGATGAGGTAATGATCTGAAATAGCTTCAGACTGTGGAAATGTGACCATATTTTCTATATTTAAGCTGAATGTTAGTATTAGATCAAGAGCGTGACCACCATTATGAATGGGTCATATTGTGTTTTGATTAACCCCTACGAAATCTAGAATGGAAACAACCACTATTCTCAGAGGGTCTTCCGGATTATGAAAATGAATATTAAAGTCTCCAACAATTCAATTCAATTCAATTTTATTTGTATAGCACTTTTAACAATGGACATTGTCACAAAGCAGCTTTACATAAATAAATGGTGTAGGATCTGGAGTGAACAGGCAAGGAAAGCAAAGAAGCCATAAAGCTAGGAATCCTGCTTCCAGACTTTGCAGACCCAAGTTAATTACCACTTGTTTACTGATTGCTGGATTTCAACTGCCCTGTCAACAATCAGCAACTGATAGGACATCCCTGACCAGAGGACGAACCCTCTTAGCCAAGAGGAACCTCTGTCAAACTTGTTGATCTAGATCGCTGGCCAAGACCAGATGGCTCACCCAACACGATGCTAAAACTGATAACTACAGAAAAGGGGGGGGGGGACTCACCCAAGGACCCTCATGGAATGAGACCTTTGTTCTCCCCAGGAACACAAAGTTCACCACCCTTCACACATTCCACAGAACCCAGCTTTAACAGACTGCATAAGGCTACTTTACATCTCCTATAAGGACAATGACTTTTAAGATGATGCACCATAGTTTGGAAACTTGTTGCCTCTTTTAATGTCATTCCGTATGTGTGTCATGCTTATAGCCACCAGGTCATTATAATGCTTTTTGATCGTTTAACAGGGACCATAGTGTTCGTGTGTGTATCAATAACAGCAGGTATGTCATGTTTGGTATGTGCGTGATCACTATTGAATTTCCTAAGGGTTGGTATAATGTAAAGTTGAGTACGATGTATTACATGCATGTTACCAAATTCCTTAACAAAGTTCTAACTTAACCTTATGCAAAGTTTGCAAAGCACATAACTCAGAGACCAGAATGTTAATTAGTGTCAGAGGAGGAGAATACAGTTTACACCCTGCCCCAAGATCCTGCTGATTGGAGCAAACACTTTGGGGTCAGCCCAACTGGAAAGGGTTAAAACCCCCCGACACAAAGGAAACTCTGAGTCTCATCCAATCCATCTTCCAAGAGTCTCATCCTATCCATCCTTGAGAGAGTCCAACACATCTTTGGAGCCTCATCCACACCATCTTCCAAGAGTCTCATCCAAAACAACTGTGCAAGAGTCCATCAACATCTTCAGAGAGTCCACTTCAACTAACAGCTCAAGAGAGTCTCCATCCACATCTGAAGGAAGTCTCATCAACCAAGAGCTTTAGAAGTCACGAGGAGATCACGCTTGCTCTGAGACTCCGCATCCAGACTGGTTCTTGCAAAGCCTCCAACTCTCGCCTTCACACCGCTGTGAACCATTCTTCAAAGTTTTGCAACCCGCCTACGAGACTCCGCCGGGTTCGCGCCTCACTCTGTTTATCTTCCTCATTGGTCTTTCGAGACGCTACATAAGGCCAACCAGACCGCCGACCAATCAACATCGCCGGAAACTCCTTCCAAACAACAACGCAACGAGGGAATCCCTGGCAACACAAACGCAAGTATAGTACCTCCAGATTCTCGCTGAACTGGTGCATTTAATACAAGTTTAAATCCCTTCTAAATGAAGCGAATGTTAAAATAACTGATAAGTTGATGGTTCGTTCAGGTCATGGTCTGAGAAACTGCTAGAAACTTGGAATTTCATTCACTCTCTCTTCAAAGCCATTTTCACCCCTGTTTAAGTGTGTGTGTGTGTGTGTGTGTGTGTGTGTGTGTTTGTGTTAGATTAGTTTCTGTGTTGTTAGAATAGTAATAAAGTCTTGTCTGATTTTATAAAGGCCAGTGTCTTGTGTCTCTGTGCTTCAAATTTATTGCCTTAAACTGCCGATCTTGTTACTGTGCTCTTAATATAGTGTTTCACTATATTTAGGATATTATTGCCGGTGGCCACGGAGGAAATATCCCATATACAATTAATAAATACACTCATTTCAACTTATCGCTGGACGAATAGTTGATCAGCTGTTAAAATATTAAGTTTACAAATTTCCCCTTTTGAGCTGATCTGCTAATGTCCTACATATTTTGGTGGAGAATACAACAGCTTAACCTAAACAGCTAATTTCCTTGCAAATTGGTGGAGAATACATCAGCTTAATCAAAATGAGCTAAATTTCCCTAGAATGGATTCACAAAAAATATATTGTAAATATGTGAAATTATCCCTAATGAGCAAGCCAGAGGTGATGGTGGCAAGGAAAAACTCCCTGAGACAATATGAGGAAGAAACCCAGAGAGGAACCAGGCTCAAAAGGGTGCCACAAAATCCACCCATCCTCATCTGGGTGCAACGGATAGTGCAATTATAAATAAATCCCTTCTATTATTGTGTACAATATAGACAAATAGTGCAATTGTGCAACCAGTAAATTCATCACAGTTTTTGCAAGAAGTCCGGCTGGTTAAAATCTATCCACTGTGCACTGATGGAGTCCTGAGTACGAGGGTGCTCCTGGCAACTGCAGCCCCAAAGCCACTACAGCAATCGCAGTCCCAAGCCATTACAGTACAGCTCCCCATATGTGATCCCCAAGCCATCTCCACAGCCCCCAGGTTGCACCATCCCCAGCAATCCAAATGGTTCTTCAGGCCGTCCATATGGGGCCACCCCCAGCAGCAGCGAGCGAACTCAACTGATGAGAACTCCAACCAGAAGTAGGGCATCGGGATGGGTCAGGCAGGTCCGGGAAGCAGAAGGGGTCAGGATCACTGGCATCTCAGGAGTAGCATGTGTAGCTCGAAAGAGAGTGAGGGAGAGAGAGAGAGACAGAGAGAGAGGCAGAGATTGTTAGGTAAGCTTTTGTCCTCTAATGGCTAAGGACAATGCACTTTGCGTGCAGAGTGAGCCCCAAACACTAAGTGGAAGGCTGTTCCATAACTGTGGGGCTTTGTTAGAGAAAGCTCTACCCCAGCTGTAGCCCGCACTATTCGAGGTACCAACAAATAGCCTGCACCTTTAGATCAAAGGAGGCGTGGCGGATCATAAGAGATCAAAAGTTCGCTCAGGTACTCTAGCGCGAGACCTTTTAGTGCTTTATAGGTCACACCAATCACACCAAGGTCTTTTACTGTTGCACATGAGGAAGCAGAAAGGCCATCCAGAGTTATTATGTAATCAGAAAGCTTACTTCTAACTGCATGTGGTCCTAGTACAAGTACTTCTGTCTTGTCAGAATTAAGTAAGAGAAAGTTAATAAACATCCAGTTTCTAATGCCTCTTAAACATTTCTCAACTTTATTAAGCTGGTGTCTGTCATCTGGCTTTGCTGAAACATACAACTGTGTGTCCTCAGCGTAACAGTGGAAGCTAATACCATGTTTACCAATAATATTGCCCAGAGGTAGCATATATAAAGAAAAAATCTGTGGGCCTAAAACAGAGCCTTGCGGGACACCAAACTAGACCTTAATATGAGAAGAGAAGTCACCATTTCCATTTACAAACTGATAACGATCAGTCAAATAAGACTTGAGCCAGGAAAGGGCCGTTCCCTTAATGCCTACTACATTTTCCAGTCTATCGAGGAGAATAGCATGATCAATGGTGTCAAAAGCTGCACTAAGGTCAAGCAGCACAAGCAAGGAGACACAACCCTGATCAGAGGCCAGTAGTAAGTCATTTATCACTTCAACCAGTGCTGTCTCTGTGCTATGATGAGGTCTAAATCCTGACTGATACTTTTCATGAATGTTATTCCTTTGTAAGTATGAGCATAGCTGTTGTGCTACAACCTTTTCTAGGACCTTGGGGATAAAGGGGAGGTTTTATATTGGTCTATAGTTAGACAGCTGACAGGGGTCAAGGTCAGGTTTTTAATCAAGGGCTTGATAACTGCTAGTTTAAAAGATTTAGGTACACAGCCAATGCAAAGGGAAGAATTGATTATCTTTAAAAGAGGTTTGATTGTTTGAGGAATTATCTGTTTGAAGAAACAAGTAGGTAAAGGATCTAGTATACAGGTTGATGATTTTGATGACGAAATTAGTGAAATTAGTTCAGTCTCTTCAAGGGGAGTAAAACATTGCAATTGTTGATCTGATATTATTATATTGTCATCTACAGGATTAGTTATAGAACTGTCTGGTTTTAAATTAATAGTCTGAATTTTTTGCCTAATATTTTCAATTTTACCATTGAAAAAATTCATGAAGTCATCACTGCTATATATTGATTGTGTGCGTGTTTCTATTGTGGTCTTATTCCTAGTTAATTTTGCTACAGTATTAAATAAAAATCTAGGATTGTTTCTGTTATCTTCAATTAGGGTGGAGAGATACATTGATCTAGCAGCACTAAGAGCTTTCCTATAGCTCAAAAGGCTCTACTTCCATGCTATTTGAAATACAAGAGAGAATGAAGAAGTAAGAGATCTAATATTTAACAGTCCTAGCTTCAGATCAAAGGTGTTGGCTGTGCATTGACTATGATCTAATTTTATTTTAATTAGGTTACTACATCAAACTTTCTGCGTGTTTCTACATTTTTGTTTAGCTCAGGGAACAGACACAGTTTCTATACAGTGGAACCTGAGTGACAACAAAGTGCAGCTCAAACGGGCAGTTTAGCCTGCTTGTCTGCTTCCTAGCCTTGGCTCTGGATTGTTACCGATTAACTAGGCCTGTACTGAGACTATGTACTATGCTGCAAAAAATGAGAGCAGCACCTTCCGAAGTGGGATGAACACTGTCCCAACCCAATAGGCCACTTGCACTCAAAGCTACTCCAATTATCTATAAAGCCCACATTGTTTTAGGAACACCAACTGGATATCCAGCAGTTCAGTGACCATAACCTGCTGTAGGCTACATCACCACACTGCATTGGAATGGGGCCAGAGCATACTACTGCACATAGCCTTTGCTAATTTACATACCTCTACAATGGTACTCTTAGTAACTCCTGACTGACGAAGGCATATATCATTACCTCCTACATGAATAACTATCTTTGAAAACCGATGCTTGCCTAAGACCTTAAGATTACCTGCTATGTCCTGTGCCCTGGCTCCAGTATACACCTAACTAGTTCTGCTGGTGCCCCTGATGGCCTAGCTAATTTCACATACCTTAAGATAGAGTCTCCTGTAACCAGAACGCTTCCAGACTTCTCAGCAGGTGCTTCACTGAGTTAGAGCAAACCTGTT
>NC_069737.1:6834016-6869016 GCF_027358585.1 Pangasianodon hypophthalmus | reverse complement strand
TGTTACTTTTGGTTTTAATCCTAATCTAACAGGAGTGCAGACGCTGATCTCTGTAAATGTGTTGATTCACTTCTCTTGTCAAAGGTTTAACTTCCTGTATAAATTCAATCCTGACACAGATCCATGCTGCATTTCTAATTTAAACACCATGTCTTACATCTTAACCCCAGAAAGACATCAGGAGTGTCTTGCACTGTCTTCATGTGATAGTCTAGACCTAGATTATACTAAAATTTCTTTTTTTACAACTATAGCATCCATACTTAGATATGCTAAATCACCCACTAATGTACAATTAATGTATATTACCATCTTTATTTTATAATAATCTCTGTACAAGATGTTTAGAAATAATACAAAGTTCTAGTACTAACTTTGGCCATAGCAACTTTTTGTAACATGGAACAACGAATCAGTGCGAAAAAGAATCGATTCATTTTACTGAACTGAACTAAATGAGTCGATTCACAGAAAATAATCGTTTTGCACTTCACCATTTAGTAGCGAGCTATCTAAAACCAGCCAGACAACCAATATACTAACTTTATTTGTTAAAAGTGCTTCGGTTTTATTTAAAAGTTAAAACTGTTAGAGTTTTAAACTCGCACAAAACGCGAGGCCACATTACAAACGTCAACAAAAGCGCCGTTAGCCAAATAGCTAACAGTTAAACCAGCGATGGGGAGAAAAAACAACAACGCAAAAGTAACCCACTTTCTCCACATAATGTTACATAAACACTGTCAAAATAATCATTTACATTTACAAAATTACCCCAGAATGTAAAAAAAACCCAATATATCACATTTAACAAATCTGAATCATCAAAAATTAAAAGCAGAACGTACTTTAAGCGGCTTCTCCTCTTCCGAAAATGGGTCAGTATTCAACCGCCAGTTTTCAAATTCAATTCTCGCGGTATTTCACATCTAGCGCGTTTCCTGGACGAGACTTGTTTAAGGAGCATGCGCAGTTAGCCTCTGTTTGACCTACGTCGACACGTCCGCCATATTGGAAGGGGTTTGAGTCAACGGTAAGTCTATGCAAATTTTTGGAGGGATGTGTGTTTGCTCTTATAAAATCGTCTATAACTTGCTTTATGTTCCACCGATTTTCACAAAATTGATTTTGTTGCAAACATCATAGATTTCTGCATATCGCAGGTAATGTAAATGTAAATACTTATGCATCTATATTTTGATTGAGCCCAATTGCTGGAAACTGCAACAAAGCAGTCCTAAAGTAGGTTGGATTTGCAGTAAGAGATAATAAACGTTGGTCTTCCCTAGAATATAACATAATATATATTTTAAGAATTATTATATTAGTATTTCACTAACTTATTATGTTAGTGAAGGATGCGTTAATTTTTTTAACCATGCAAGTTAATTTATTCAGTGTGTGCATAGCGATTACACAGTTTGTTTGATGATGATTAATAATAGACTATGTGTTGGGTTTGAAAGTGTGTGTGTGTGTGTGTGTGAACACTTGGCGCTGGTTATCTGGAAAATCCATTAGCATTTTTCAGTAGTACTAATTCTGTCATAAACCCTAAAAATTCTCATAAACTCACTTCACTCCACTTTCTCATAAACTACATATGTGACTCTGTTATTTCCATTTACATTTATACATCCCAGGTGAATCAAGAAAGTGTATGTGTGTGTAGAGTCTGAGATGTCCAGCAGGGGGCAGCAGAGATGTAAAATTTTGCCTTTAACTGATATTTCACCTCGCAGCCAGCAGAGGGCGACAAATTACCCACGATATATTTCATATTGACATTATCTATAGTTTGCTACCGTGTCTAGTCAAAGAATATCGCGAAATATGTTTAAATAATATTGTTTGAATAATTTATACGGGACTAAACAGATACTCAAACATACAATTTATCTAAGCTACTGAAGAAGCATTTTGTGTTTAAATATTGAATGTTTCTAGAACATTTAATAGTTTTCCAGTTTGTGACTTTGTCTTTCACTTGTTTTATTTATTTATTTATTTTTTTTTATTATTATTTACAACTGACACTTTCTTGGTACGCAGATTTCCATAACATTGATTTAATAAATGTTACATATGTAATGTATAAAGCACGTGGTTGCAGGCTGTTATAGGAAAGTAATCAATGTCAGGGTGATTACTTATGATGTGACCCGACACAAAACTGAAATTGATTAATTTCCTATAACAGCATGTCTTGAAGTATTTTATCCCTCTTATACCACAGCAATTTGCAAATGATTACAATTTCTAATTTATTAATGAATGACACATTGTTCTTTTTAACTATTTATAGTCAATGTTGTGGAATGTTAACAAGACAAAAAAAAGAATGCAGCTTGTCATCGTGCACATCAGCAATTAGATTTTTTTTTTAATTTCTTCAATAAAAACACATTTTTAATGTGTTAGATTATGTGGAGCAGTTATTACTATGGAAACGATCAGAGCTGCTGTTGTAGAAAATTAATCAACACCTTCTGACCAATCAGAATCAAGAATTTGTTGTAGAAGAGATCATATTGTGATGTCATTAAATAAGCTCTAACTGCTCTGCACCAATCATGTTTGATATGCAAATTTCTAGTGTAAGTCACCTTGAAGGTGGTCACATGACCTTTGAATAACAAATGATAACTGTGTAGTATGTAGTATACAATAGATATATTGGTGGCTCATGCACTATATGAGTATTGGGCTTTTTTCCCACTGTTTTGGCTCTTTGATTTTCTAAATTCCAAATACAGACTACCGCCCCCTGCTGGTGTGGAGAGGAATTTCCTTTCTCGCAGGTGTAAAGTTTGTGTGTATCGGTGGTTTATTGTCATCTTTGCCATGTACCGAAGTCCTACTTCACACCAAAGGCGGAGCACCGCAGGAGTCGTCTTGGTTAGCTCTCGCTCTTTGACCTCGACTTGGTATGTCTCGGATCTTAGCCATTTAATACAAACTATGTGGGTTTTTTTTTTGTTTTTTTTTTTTTTTGTTTTTTTTTAGGGAAAAGCGAACACACACAACACACACCACACACACACACACAAGTGAGTGACTAACATTTGCCAGTTGTCCTAAACCTCAGCCTGGAAAGGGTGTGTGTGTGTGTGTGTGTGTGCGCGTGCGCGTGGTGTGTGTATACACGTGAGTGGGTGGGTTTGTTGATGGAAAGGGTGTGAGATTTTTATTCCACAGTGGAGATCTAGAATAAACCGTCCATCCTGTCGGCCTTGACTCCCCGCCAGCCAATCAGTTTCTGGGATGTACACTTCATCAACATTGCACTCATTATTTATATATATACACACACATTCACATATATATATGCATGTGTGTATATGTGTGTGCGTATGCGCGTGTGTGTCCCATCAGCAGGGATAAGAATAAGTGTTTTATGATGATGGATATGTTGGTGTGTGTTCAATGTGTGTGTCTGCTGACAGCAGTGTGATTAATGAGTCTGAAATTTGAGCTATCTCTCTATTACACACACACACGCACACACCACCACCACAAAGCATTCTTCTCATAATGTCTTCTCATGGTGTCTTTAAACATGGCTTTACACAAGAGTAAATATGCACTGATATGTAAATGACCTTGGACTTCCTCTTTACTTCCTGTTTACTTCCTGTTTTCCACATTATTTATGTTATTCATGCTGATAGCAACAGGCATTTATGAAGTTAAAAATTTTTCTAAATAGGCCTATCTGGTTTTTGATCACACACACACACACAAACACATGCAAAATTGTAGGTTGTATTTCTAACTAGTGATAAATTCTAGTCTTAACTAGCCAATATTTTAGTAAGAGCATAGTAACAATCGTACAACAGTAAGAATGCTAACGACATGAGTTCTGTCGTTTCTAGCATTAACATTTAATGTTTTAGTAAGAATGCTAATTACGGTTTTGACCATTTGTGACAGAGCCATACATTAGCCTTGTAGCTCCACACACGTGATGATTAAAAAATTTAGCTAGGTTAGTTTGGTAGCCAGCGGGATTGGTAAATGGTTGGTAAGAGTGTTGTCATGGTTACCGTTTTAGCAGTGCATCATATCAGCACGAAAAGTATAAAGAGCTTATTCTGTAACAGTTAATGTGAAGCTCCCTTTAAAGGAGCTAACTTCACACACCAAACATGTCTTGGTTGATCAACTACATTTGGGTTCAGGGGAATGAATCATTTCTCTGAAATGTCTGACGTTCCAGTAAGAACACTAAATAGGCGTGAAGTCTAGCATTTGGGATGGAGCCAGTTAATCCGGGTGACTTTAATCAGGGAAGATGAATATGTTAATGATTAAATGAATTGCTTTCCCTGTGAACACACACACACATCTGGATTTGCTTAATAACTGAGAGATGGAAAGATGGGGAGAGAGAGAGAGAACAGGAGAGGGAGTGATGGTGAAAGACAGACAGATAGAGAGAGTCAGAAAGATGAGCGCGGGTGTCTGATTTGTTCTTTTCCTTCATCTACACACACACATCATCATTCCATCTCTTTCTCTTTCACTTTCTGTCTCTCAACCTGTGTCTCACCTCTTACACTCTCTCTCTTTCTGTGTCTTTCTCTTGCTGTCTCTTTCTGTCTCTCTGTCTCTTCATTATCTTTTTTTTATCATGATGTATTGTGGCTTGCTTTAACACACTGTGTATTCATTAAGTATGTATTCATCACTGTGTGTGTGTCTTGGCTATGAAACCAGTGATCTGATTTCCCACACACACACACACACACACACACACACACACACACACACACACACACATACACACACACATATTTACAATTTATCAGGAACTTTCTCTGCACTATCAACATAATCACATTCAGATCGATCATGGAGAAGATCATCAATCACTTAACACTAACATTTAATTTCACACTCACACACTCGTTTATCAGCACACTTCCTCTCACACACACTCACCGAGCACATTTATAGACACTTTATTAGTAATATATTATTCCCACAGAGGACATTAAGACCCAGTCACACTAGATTTTTTTGTGACTTATATTTCGCAAGAGGAATATAATCAATGTAAATGGAATTGCCGTGATCAACAGGTCATGCTGCGGAGTTCCAGAGCGAAACGTCCCCTCTTTGACACGCGAGGTCACGTCATCGAAAAGGGAACTAATAACGCAACTCACTCACGGACATTACAAAACAAAGTGCTAATTTTAGCAGAGATTTAGTCCTGACTATGAATTATCACTTAAAAAACGAGGCGAAGGTACTGAGGCAGTCCAGATGTTGGATTTTCTTTTTCACTCTTTTATTTATTACTGTTCCTGATTTGGTTAGCTCGCTTGCTAGTAATCAACTTTTAGCAAGCAGAGTAGATTGCTTTCCAAACAAACCTCGAATGTATAAACTTTGGGTAAACGTAGGACCAGATTTAGTGCACTACAGTGATATAGTGGCCTTCTATTTAATTTCTCAGTATTGCTTGTTGCTCACTGTTACATTACCAAAAAAAAAAAAAGCTAACTAGCTAATGTTACCGTTATGATCCCTATCAAACCACACAAATGACACATGATCAACTCTTAATCACCTGAAATTGATGCAGTTGTGGGTCAGTGAGCTACTGATCAGAAGGTCATAGGTTCAATCTGTCTCTGCTCTACATTATTGTTGAACCTGTGCTCTGACCATAGCTTATTAACATATGCGAGTAGTAAATCTCTCATTGTTATGTACTTGTACATGTGTGGCAGCCTGAGAAAACCCTTCACATGGTTAAATATGGACATTTTCTACTATATATAGTTCCAATTCTACTGAAACGTCACCTACCTTCTATAACCTAATCTACTTATGGAAAAAACAACAACATTGCTTAATCTAAAAGAATCATACACTATATGGCCAAAAGTAAGTGAACACCTGACCTTCACACAATATGTGGTTCTTCTCCAAACTGTTGCGACAAAGTTGGAAGCAAACAACTGTACAGAATGTATGCCAAGGTGTCCACATACTTTTGGCCATATAGTGTACATTTACAACAGGAAACATCTCTGTCTTATCACCTGAGGTAAAAGTCACTCACGCCGTTTAAAGTCGAGGCTCATCATCGTCTCTTTACTCAACTGATCTCTGATCACGCTAACGTCAGCTTGGAAATAATCACTGATTCATTCACTCACTTGTGTTCTATTGACTCAGTTTCTCATCTGCGCTCATCTGTACAGTGTGTGTAATCGCTCTTCTCTGTTTTGATGATGACGTGATCAAAACAGACAGTTTGACAGCCGGTTTCTGATTACAAACTAAACTAATTAGGAAATATATGATGTGTGTGTGATACCGTTTTTTTGATGGTTTTTTTATGCCACTATTTAAAAAGAAGCCTGTATAAAAGACAGTGAGGTGAAAGACTGGAGTGACTGCTACTTCATTCAGGAACTTATATTTGTTATTAAATATTCTCTGACTGAATGAGGACAAACACACGACACGCTCTATGTCCAGACCGACGGTGTTCATTCCTCTCTACACCCCTGACTTCTGTTCAGGTGAGAGAGAGAGCAGAGGGGAATGATGAGCACGGGCTATCGTCACCACGGCAACCTCCCAGACAGCAACCATCGCCACAGCAACAGTCGCTTTGATCTTCTGGAATCCTAAGAAAGCAATCTTTAACCCCTCACACACACACACACACACACACACACACTCTGTTACAGAGTTCCCACCTTGTTGTGTTTAAAAAAAAAAAATTTAAGGAAACTATTTCAGATGAATGTGTTCAACTTTCCAATCAAATTCTTTTGACAGAAGGTTTACATTCAAAATTTAAATTCCAGCTGCCAGTTGATGATGTCATAATGTTTTTTTTATTTTTATGGCAGCTAACCAATCAGCAGATTCCCTTAAACTCACTCTCACTAGAATCCTAACACACACTCATTATAATCACACTCTCTTTCTTTCTTTTCTTCTTTCTTTCACTTTTGTTTCTTTTTTCTTTAAGATAGACAGATGGCTGGACAAATAGATGGATAGATATCAACTCCTCTCTCTCTCTCTCTCTCTCTCTCTCTCTCTCTCTCTCACTCACACACACATGATTTGATGGGTTGGGTTTCACACAGTCATCCTTCGACTCCAGCACAATCTCTCTCTCTTTCTCGTCAATCATAGAGTCCTATCTCTTTCTCTTTCTGTGTGTGTGTGTAAATATTCGACTCATTAGATGGCATTGGTGTGATATTTAAATGAGTGTAATGAGACTATTAGCCACTCTGACAGCATGAATTAGGAAAACTGTCAGTAAATATATACACGCATGAACAGACACATACAGCTCAGCTGCAGTAAACAGTTATTTGCCTGTACTGTGTGAGAGTGACAGAGAGAGAGAGAGATCTGTCACGTTACATTAGAGGCTCCTGCGGTATATCCTGTGGAGTAGGAAACCTCAGGAAGAGTAAAGACTCGTCTGGTCTGCAGTGTGAATCATGGGTTATTCTGGTTTGTAGACCTCAGAATGGCAGAAGTACGAGCTTATAGACCTCAGGATGGCAGAAGTACGAGCTTATAGACCTCAGGATGGCAGAAGTACGAGCTTATAGACCTCAGGATGGCAGAAGTACGAGCTTATAGACCTCAGGATGGCAGAAGTACAAGCTCATAGACCTAGACTTTAAGATAGTAGGAATATAAGCTTGTAGATCCCAGAATGACAGGAGTAGAAGCTTGTGGGTCTCAGGATGGCAGCATTAGGTGCTTGTAGACTTTGAGATGGTAGAAACAGAAACTGGTAGACCTCAACAAGGCAGTGGTAGGTCCTTGGAGATCTAAGGATGGCAGGTGTAGAAACTTGTAAACCTTAAGATGCAGGAATAGGAACATGTAGATCTCAGGATGACAGAAGTAGGGGCTCGCAGATCTCAGGATGGTAGAAGTAGAAGCTTGCAGGCATCAGTATGGCAGCAGTAGGAGCTTGTTGATGTCAGGGTGGCAGGAGTAAGAGCTTGTAGACCTCAGGATCCTTTTGTAAGGATGACATCAGGGAGAACTCCACACTCACCACAGAGTTACATATACTGTAATAATTGAATTTAAAATGGTCATATAATTAGCGTTAGATCATAATATTTATAGTGAAGACACATATCCAGTGTCTGTATGTGTGTTATTGTTGGATGAGTGAATGAAGGATAACATATCTATAGATTTAATTCTCTCTGTCTCTCTCTCTCTCTCTCTCTCTCTCTCTCTCTCTCTCTCTCTCTCTGTCTCTCTCTCTGTTCTGCTATGCTACCTCTGTGCTACACCACATTGTCGGGAGGCTTTTGTTCTTGTGTTTGAGTGACGGCTGTGTGTGTGTGTGTGTGTGTGTGTGAGAGTGAGCAAGAACATGTGTGTGTTCTATTTGAAGTTGAGTGTGATTAATAACGGCACTCTGCCCTTTACGTAGCAAACTCGTGATTGATGTATGTGTGTGTGTGTGTGTGTGTAAACTACTGTAAAAGCCTTGTGTGTTTTTAAACCGGGTGTTCTGTGGTCTCTGATCATAATTGCTGCTCTGTCGACAGAGAGAGAGAGAGGTTGTGTGTGTGTGTGTGTGTGTGTGTGTGTGATTTGTGCAAAACAAAGGGCTGATCAGATCTGAGGAAAAGCACCTGATTCTGATTCTCCGCACATTCTCATAAAATCCTCCTCTTCATCTCTTTCTCTCTCTCTCTCTGTGTCTCACTCACTCTGTCTCTCAGCTGTTATGGAGTGGCTGTAATGAATTCAGTTTTAAGATGATGGAATATAAGAGAAAGAAAAAGACAGAGGGACCACATTGTATTTGAAATTCTGCCCTTTTCCATGTGATTGGTTCATCTGTTCTATGTGTGTGTCAGATTCAGACCTGATTAAAGGTCAGTGTGATCAGACAGCAGGACTGTGTCAGATAGACAGACAGACAGACAGACACAAGGACGGTGTCAGACAGACTGACGGAAACAAGGGCCATGTGAGACAGACAAAAAGTCAGACATGTGTGAGACAGAGAAACAAACAAATAGACAAACACAAGATTAAATTAGATGCGACTTCATTGTCATTGTGCAGAGTACGAGTACAGAGCCAATGAAATGCAGGGTTTTTTTTTTGCATATCCCAGCTTGCTAGGAAGCTGGGGTCAGAGCGCAGGGTCAGCCGTGATACAGCACCCCTGGAGCAGATGTGGTTAAGGGCCTTGCTCAAGTGCCCAACAGCAGCAGCATGACAGTGCTGGGGCTTGAATCCCCAACCTTCTGATCAGTAACCCAGAGCCTTAACCATTCAGCCACCACTGCCATGGACTGTGTGAGACAGTCAGACAGACAAATGAAGAGAGCGATAGACCAACAGACAGACACCAGGACTGAGGGACACAGACAGACAGACAGACAGACACCAGGATTTTGCGAGACAAACAGACAGAGACAAATAAGGACTGTGTGAGACAGACAGAAAGTCAGACCAACACTAAAACTATGTGAGACACACAGACACCAGGACTGTATGATACAGACAGAGAGACAAATAGACAGACAGACAGACACCAGGACCGTGGAGACAGCCAGAAAAATAAACACACATTCTGACTGACAGACAGACAGAGGGGGGAAAAAAGGCAGATAGATACCAGGACTGTGGAGACAGACAGAGACAGTATATTTATCTCACTGAAGTGACAGATCTGAATGCTAGCTAGCTATGAACTTTAGCTAACAGGTATTCTCTTGTGCATATACAATAAAAGATGAGCTTAGCAATGCTAAAACAGTTTATTATCAGTTCAGTTGATTATTCTTTATAAATGTTAAGAGGTTACTACAGGAATTCATATTAGTGAAATGTTCATAATAGTGCATATTTATCTGGATTAGCATGATTAGCTATCATTAGCATGACTAGCTATGATTAGCTACAATTAGCATGATTAACAATGAGTTAAAGACAGAGTTTTAAAGACAAAAAACAGTGATGCTGCTTTTCCACTTTGATTAAATATGAGAGTTTATGTCAAGTCCAAACACGTCATTTTATTTATTTTTTGCTCTGCCATGACATTTCTGATTTGTCACTCTGTGTGTGTGTGTGCACGTGTGTGTGTGTTGTCTGTTGATGCTGATTATTTGTGACATTTATGTCAGGTAGATTCACAAGGTCACACTTCAAACTGCAAACTGTGACTTGTGAAAATCAGTCCTAATAGCCACACGCACACACACACACACACACACACACACACACACACACACACTGTGCAGTAATTAGCCATGTGATGAACAGCTGTTATGAATCTGCACAGCGAAAACTAACAGCGATGATTTTCAGGTTATACACACGGAACACTATTTAACACACACACACACAGATATTGATTTACAGTGACAGAAGATGTTCTTGGAAATCTGGACACACACACACAGAGGTTGGACATGTCCTGAGGTTAACAGTGTGTGTGCACTGTCTTCAGGCCTTGACACACACCAGCATTCACTCAGAGTAAAGGACAATGCCATCCCACACACACACACACACACACACACACACACACACACACAGATTTAGGGCTAGACTGGAGGTGGGATTGAAGTGTGTGATGTGAAAGGTGATCAGATGTGACAGCTGTGCAGACAAAGCGCACATCACTACCAGTGTGTGTGTGTGTGTGTGTGAGTGACTGGTGCCCTCAGATCCATTTTATTTCTGATTATGCCATGGACGTGGAAAATCAGGTGTGCATTCTTATATTGGGACGTATCTAAAAATAAGACGCCTTTCTGTCTGTCTCTCTCTCTCTGTCTGTCTCTTTGTCTGCCTGTCTTTCTGTCTGTCTGCCTGCCTGTCTGTCTGTTGGTCTGTCTGTCTGCCAGTCGGTTTGTCTGTCTGCATGGATCTGGATTGTACAGCTCAGACTTGTCTTACAGCAGCGCCGTCTCACTGACATTCTGTGTTTATTTCTCCGACACACACAGACAGACACACACACTCACACACATCTGGAGCAGAGGACACCAGCCAAAGTGTGTGTGTGTGTGTGTGTCTGTTTTATGTCGTACTATTTCTTTGTTTTAACAGACCTTTACATTCTCTCTCTCTCTCTCTCTTTCACATACACACACACACACACACACACACAAACACACACACGCTTTCTCTGTCTGTCTTTCTGTCTCACTCTCTGGGAATTGAAGCTGCTGCTACTGCAGGCGTGTGTGTGTGTGTTTGTTGATCAGCACTGTCGGATCAAATCAGACACAAAAAGAATGACACAGAACACCTACAGGAATATAATCTCTCTCTCGTACACACACGCACACACACACACTTTCTCTTACACACGCACTAAAGCTTACGCTAACACACGCTAACATCTTGCACTTGTTAAAAACAAGAATAATAAGTGGGGACATGACCAGGAGACTAGGGGGCAGAGCTTAAAATTAAAAAGCAGGAAGCGTATTTTCTCTTGTCCAGGGGTCCTACGTAAAAGACGATTGACTCACCTACATAAATAAAGAATAACACACACACACACACACACACAGCCTCTATCATTTGTGTGAGTTTAATAGACAGATGAACACATGACCAAAGAATGACACATATTTACACCACATGCAGAAATTAAAATACACCAAAAAACCCACAAAGCTACACACACACACAGTGTGTCCCATCTGTCTATGAACAGTCCTTCCAAATCTGTGAAAAAAAATAACACTAAAAATATCCAAACACACTCAGGCATGACCTCTGGAAAAGCCGTCACTCTGATTCACATACAGACACAAAGTTCAGAGAGATGGGAACTTTGAGGTGTGTGTGCTAACTTACGGGAAACAAGGATGAGGTCAGAATTGTGTATATGTAAATAGAGAAAGAGAAAGATGGAATAAGAGGCAGGCAAGAAATTGTTTTTTTTTTTTTTTATTATTTGAACATTCTGTCCTGGTTTTCAGACCCAGATGGTTACAAATCTTTGTTCTGTGCTTGCTCTTCCCTCAGCTTCCTGTCTGACCTTTGTCCTGTCCCAAATGGCGATAGTTGAGTACCTCATTTGCATGCATTCGCATCATCTACAAGGCTGTAGGGAGTCCCCTAGCACCCTCCATGCACCCTTAATGTGCCCTTTGTCCAACTGTGGAAAATAGTTAAGTATTTTGTTACTGTATTTAAGTACTATTTTAGAAGATTTATACATTACTCAAGTGTAAGCTATGCTTACAAGAGGTGATCGTCAGAGATGTTGGATTATTAACACAGGTTCCAGCTCACAGCTAATAGCATTATTAGTGGTTAGGACTGAATTTGGGTGGCAGAGTGATCTTTGTGTTCCTGTTTGAGCTTTCAAAATTAAAAAAAATGCTGTTATGAGATTCAAGTGTATCTGCAATCATCTGTCAGTTACTCCAACTAACTTTTCATACACATTTTTGTGTTGCCATTCTGTGGGGGATTTAATTTTTTTTTTTTTTTTTTTTTGTATCACATCATCAGACATGTACACAGGTTAGAGGGAACAGTTACTCCTTACATTTCAAGATTGATCTTCAAAGTACTCATCACAAATCTGACATGACATGAGTTTTCTTTTTGTCTATTTTTTGGGGGTTTTTTTCCATAGAGTTGCTGATTGATATAGGATGAGATGTCTCATTTGTCTCTCAAGTAAGAAATGAAATGTCAACCCTTAAAATTCTCCCTCAAAGCTAAAGAAATATGTTAAATTTAAGTTTGGTATTTTAGCTAGTTTTGTAATGTAGCTAGCTAAAATAACTAGCTTGTTAAGTTTTATACATTTGTTTGTTAAATTAGCTAGCCAGTTAAATATTTGTAATTTAGCTAGTTAAATCAGCTACCTAGTTAAGATTTACAGTTAATAGTCAGTGCTTTACACTGAAATTAAATTATAGTAAAATAAATAATAGCAATGACAAAAAAGAAAATTATAACAAGTTATTATCCCAAAGGAAAATTCTGAAATTTATCCAAAGTGACTTATAGTTAAGACAAGACACAAGACACAAGTGCAGAGATAGGCAGGTGAGGGTCTTGTTTAAGGCTGTTGTGGGATGTGAATTTCTGATCAAATGCACAGAAATGTTACAACTTACCTATGACCCCAACTACAACGACAATAATAAATAAAAATAGAACAGTAATGATTAAATCCACATGTTCAAGGGAACTTTAAAATTGTTATTGTGTGTGGAATCATATGAACAGTTAACAAGTGTGTGTTTGTGCAGTTTTGGTTTTAGAAGCAGTGTGTGTGTGTGTGTGTGTGTGTGTGTGTGTGTGAGAGAGAGAGAGAGAGAGAGAGAGAGTGAGTGAGTGTGAGAGAGAGGTGGGTGTAACCTCATTAATAGTAGTTAATAAATCTCACAGTCTCAGCATCACACTGTGCAGGCCTTTAAAACTGAAACCACGTCTCTCTCTCTCTCTCTCTCTCTCTCTCTCTCACACTCACACACACACACACACACACACACACACACACACAATGCAAAGCACAATTTTCACCCTTACACTAGAAAAACCTTTCTTTTTGCTGTGTAACACTCTAAACCACAATCGTTCATGTACGGAAAACAGACACCCTCACACACACACACACTGTTTTAATTTACACTTTATATTTGTGACTGTCCACCTCCATCTGTTCATTCAAAAAATGAGGCCATCCTGTCCCTCCCTTCCTGTCTCTTTTTCTTGTCGTTGTGTTTTTTAAAATGTCACTCCAATCATTTGTGTATGTGGATGTGTGTGTGTGATATATTGAGCTGTTAATCTCCTGCATTGTTTTTTAAGGGTAAATCAGAGACGCATAAACGCTCCGAAATGTCAGTAAACAGATGGGTTAAATGTCGTGTGCGAGGGACGAGCTGTAATTATTGTAATTATTTCCTGTGTCTTGTGGAAATATCACACACAGATAATGAGAGACGGATCACTCGCTGTTCCATTATTCTTCTACTCTTCATATAGTAATCTGCACACACACAACACACACTTTTCACACACCCATTACAAGCTTATCATACTTATCACATGCTTATCACGCACTCATCGCATAGTTATCACACACTCATCGCATGCTTATCACGCACTCATCACATGCTTATCACGCATTCATCGCATGCTTATCACACACTCATCGCATGGTTATCACGCATTCATCGCATGGTTGTCACACACTCATCGCATGGTTATCACACACTCATCGCATGCTTATCACGCACTCATCGCATGCTTATCACGCACTCATCGCATGCTTATCACGCACTCATCGCATGCTTATCACGCATTCATCGCATGGTTATCACACACTCATCGCATGGTTATCACACACTCATCACATGGTTATCACACACTCATCACATGGTTATCACACACTCATCGCATGCTTATCACGCATTCATCGCATGCTTATCACGCACTCATCGCATGGTTATCACACACTCATCGCATGCTTATCACGCACTCATCGCATGGTTATCACGCACTCATCGCATGCTTATCTCGCACTCATCGCATGCTTATCACGCACTCATCGCATGGTTATCACACACTCATCGCATGCTTATCACGCATTCATCGCATGCTTATCACGCACTCATCGCATGCTTATCACACACTCATCGCATGCTTATCACGCACTCATCGCATGCTTATCACACACTCATCACATGGTTATCACGCATTCATCGCATGCTTATCACACACTCATCACATGGTTATCACGCATTCATCGCATGCTTATCACACACTCATCACATGTCTGTGATACTTGTACCATGCCCATGACACTCACCATACATTTATCACATACTTACAACACATTCGTCACACACTCATGACTTTCACTATACACTCATTACATACTTATCACGCATTCATCACATGCTTATTACATGCTTACAACACAGCCATTACATACTCATCACACAGTCATGTCACCATACACTCATCACATGTTTACCACATAATCATCACATACTTATCACATACTCATCAAATGCTTATTACATGCTTATAACACACTCATCACATTCCTCACATGCTTATTACACAATCATTGCAGTCACCATACACTCATCACGCACTCATCACACAATTACATACTCATCACTTATTACATGCTTATCACAAACTCACCACATGTTTATTGCATGTTTATCACATGCTTATAATATACAGATCTTACACTCATCACATTCTTATTACATGCTCATCACCCATGCATCACACACTTATGCCTATGATACTTATCACACACTCATGACGCTCACCATACACTTATAACCATATACTCATCACACACATCATACTTATCAAATAACCATCACACACTCATCAGACATGTAACATTTCAGTACACATCACAGTTTTATACACTTGCTATACTTGTGTGTGTGTGTGATTGTTAGTAATCCTGGGATAAACTCTTGAAAACAAGGCCTTACTGCCATGTTGATGACATCAGAATCTGTGTCTTTGCCCGAATCTGTGTATGTTGTGTGTGTGTGTGTGTGTGTGTGTGTGTGTGTATGTGTGAGTGGTTTGGGGTTACATTGGGCCATTTTTTGGGGTGTATGACGCCTTGTTACTTTTTCAGGACTCCCATCATGCTGTGCGTGCATGCATGTGTGTGTGTGTGTGTGTGTGTGTATATATACAGTATGTGTTTAGGCTCAAGTTGTTTGTTTGTAGTTGTCATGGTAATGATGTTAGAGGAACTGTAATAGTTTTTACATCTGTGTGTAAGTAAGTGTGTGTTTCAGTGTGTGTGTGTGTGTGTGTGTGTGTGTGTGTAAGCATGTCTATCTGCCTCTGTGTATTTTATATGTTAAGATTAAAGTTTAAGATTTAAGCTTTATTATTGAAATATACAACATGGAATGCTGGAAAATTTGAACCCCTTACTGCTCAGGATGGGCACTACCTCTCTGTCTTTTCCTTTGCCAGGTTACTTTGGTGGACTTGTTAGGATGTGAACACACTGTGTGGTGTGCAGTGAGTCGACAGATTTTAACTCTGTAGTCCTTCATTATTGAAAAAAATGACCTCAGACTCAGGTTTTGACGCTCGTGTTGGCTAAGTGTTAGTGATATATCAGCACAGACCATCTTAGCTGGTGAACTCATACATTAAAATGAAGTGCACTAAATTGAGTATGAGTCCAGAAAATATATATAAAAAAGAAAGTACCATAATGGCGCTCTGGTACAATCTGATATACGAGAAGCAGAATTGAAGTGAAAGTTTTGAATGATGCCACTAGTATTGTGTTATGCTAGCAAGTTATAAGAAAAGATTAACAAAATTCATGACGAAATGAATGCTATTGCTATTGAGATTGAAACACTGAAATTTAAGAACATTGAGAATGAATGAAAAATTATAAAGTTTAGTTATATGTACTTTTTAATCCTAAAATGAATTAAGTTTTTTTTTGTTTATTTTTTGTACACGTCCCACGGCGTGTATTGTTTTCATATAATAGTGTGTTATTCCACCTATACCACAATGATACAATTTTTTAAATTTATTAATGAATGATACATTGAACTCTTTAATTTATACTTACATTTAATGTTTCTTAAACAAAAAAAATCTGTTAACAAGCTGTAAAAAATTGTTCAGCTTCAATTACGTGGATCATCCAACACATAAGTCACTGTGAATGAGCTGTTACTATAGAAACGATGAGGTACTAGAACATGCGCATTAATATAAATACAGTCAGGTCCATAAATATTGGGACAGTGACACAGTTTTGGTAATTTTGCCTCTGTACACCACCACAGTGGATTTGAAATGAAGCAGTCAAGATGTGACTGAAGCGTAGACTTTCAGCTTTAATTCAAGGGGTTTAACAAAAATATTGCATTAACCGTTTAGGAATTACAGCCATTTTTTACAGAGTTCCTCCATTTTCACAGGCTCAAAAGTAATGGGACAATTGACTGATAAGCAGTTTCATGGCCAGCTGTGGCCTGTTTCCTCCTTATATCATGATAAATTAAGGAGATAAAAGGTCTGGAGTTGATTCCAAGTGTTGAATTTGCATTTGGTAGCTGTTCATGGGAACTCTCAATATGCCATCCAAAGAGGTGTTGATGCAAGTGAAGGAGGCCATCATTAGGCTGAAAAACCAAAACAGACCTATCAGAGAGATAGCAGAAACTTTAGGAGGGCCAAATCAACAATTTGGTACATTCTTAAAAAGAAGGAATGCACTGGCGAGCTCAGCAACACCAAAAGGCCTGGGAGACCACAGAAAACACCTAACGTGGATGATTGCAGAATTCTTTTCTTATTGAAGAACAACCCCTTCACAACATCTAGCCAAGTCAGGAACACTCTGGAGGAGGTAGGCCTATCATTGTCAAAGTCTACAATCAAGAGCCACCTTCATGAATGTAAATACAGACGGTTTACCTCAAGATGCAAACCTCTGGTAACACTCAAGAACACAAAGGCCAGATTAGACTTTGCTAAAAAACCTCTAAAAAAAGCCTGACCAGTTCTGATGCAAGATTAACTTGTACCAGAATGATGGGAAGAGAAAAATATGGAGAAGGAAAGGAAGGGCTCATGATCCAAAGCATACCACATCATCCGTCAAACATGTGGAGGCAGTGTTATGGTATGGGCATGTTTGGCTGCCAATGGAACTGGGTCACTGGGGTTTATTGATAATGTGACTGTTGATAGAAGTAGCAAGATGAATTCTGAAGTGTACAGAGCTATACTTTCTGCTCAGATTCAGTCAAATGCTGCAAAACTGATAGGACAGCGCTTCACAGTACAGATGGATAACAACCCAAAACATACTGTGAAAGCAGCCCAAGAGCTTGGAAATTAAATGGCCGAGTCAGTCACCTGACCTCAACCCAACTGAGCTGCTTTCCACTTACTGAAGACAAATCTGAAGGAAGAAAGACCCACAAACAAGCAGCAACTGAAGATGGCTGCAGTAAAGACCTGGCAAATCATCTCAAGGGAGGAAACTCAGCATTTGGTGATGTCCCTGGGGTCCAGACTTCAGGTAGTCATTGACTGCAAAGGATTTACCTCCAAGTAATAAAAATAATCCTAATATTTATGATTATATTAGTTTGTCCCATTACTTTTGAGCCTGTGAAAATGGAGGAACTCTAAAAAATGGCTGTAATTCCTAAACGGTTAATGCAATATTTTTGTTAAACCCCTTGAATTAAAGCTGAAAGTCTACGCTTCAGTCACATCTTGACTGCTTCATTTCAAATCCACTGTGGTGGTGTACAGAGGCAAAATTACCAAAACTGTGTCACTGTCCCAATATTTATGGATCTGACTGTATATAAAAGAATATAGCTCGTTTATTTATTTATTTATATATGTGTGTGTAATTTACTTTTATTAATGATATATAGAATATTGCCTTAATTGTAATGTGACTTACTGTATTACTGACATGTAATCTGTATTTATACTGTATAATGCATTTGTTGCATAATGCACTTGAATTCCAGCTACCAGCTTATGACATCATAATGCACTTTACAGCAGCTGACCAATCAGCAGCTTCACTTAAACTCACACTTAGTAGTACTACACACTCTGTACAATCCTAACACACACTCATTCTAATCACACACAGTCTATCTTTCTCTTTCTTGCTTGCTTTCTTTCTCTCTCTCTCTCTCTCTCTCTCTCTCTCTCTCTTTTCCAAGTTTACAGTTTAAGGTATGACATCATGATTCCACTGACATCAGCTGGTTGATACAACCGCTAAATAATTTCCACATTTCACACAACGTGAGAACCACAAACCACCCTTCCATCTCCACATGTGTGTGTGCGCAGCTCCATATACTGTAAACTCTTTAATATGGCTAAAAAATGAAATATAATCTCTCTCCTAAGTATGATTATTTATATATAATCCTTTCATCATAAGAACACACTCAGACATATGTGCACACACATACACACACAGACATGTGGAGATGGAAGGGTGGTTTGTGGTTCTCACGTTGCTCTCACACATGCATTCAAAGGCATCAATTTTGAAACATTAGAATAAACTAAAGTAAAATGTCCTAGTATAATTATATTCTCTACAAAATGTGCACTCTGGCTGTGTTCAGAAGTTAAAGTACGAATTATTAATACTTCTGAGTCGTGCCAAAAGAAACTCATTAAATTGAATCACTGTGAAAATTGAGGGTGTTTTCACACTTGCACGTTTTTCCGAACCCCGAGGCCTTTTGTATCGTGATGTGGTCACGCATTGGAAATTGTTTTCATAAACAGGGTGCGGTCCAGAGACATGATCTCCGGTCCATCTAAAAAATGCAAGTGACTACAACTCATAGAAATGCTAAATTATAAAGTACAGAAACACAAATTCAATATACTGTACATACATTAATAAAACAATTCAATTTGATTTGTGTAGCGCTTTTAACAATGGACATTGTCACAAAGCTACTTTACAGAAATATATAAACTCAGGATATGAATTTTAAATTTATGAATTTATCCCTAATGAGCAAGCCAGAGGCGACGGTGGTGAGGAAAAACTCCCTTATACGACAGAGGAAGAAACTTTGAGAGGAACCAGACTCAAAAGGGAACCCGCTGACACCAGATATTGCGATTATAAATAATTTCCCCTCTATAACTGTACGCTATATAGTCAAAAAGTGCAATTGTATAACCAGGAAATTCATTATAGTTTTCACATGAAATCTATTTTGTAGAAGTTATCATCTGTTCACTGATGGAGACATGAGTGCAAAACTGTTCAGGGCAATTGCAGTCCTAAAGCTATCATAGCAAATCTGTTGGGATCAATTGCAGTCCAAAGCCATCTTCATGGTGCCTAAGTGTATCTTTAGGCTGTCCGTATGGGGCCGTTCTTAGCAGCAGCGAGTGGTTTCCAAGTGATGAGCACTCCAAGCAGAAGTAGGGCAGCAGGATGGATCAGGCAGGTCCGAAAAAACATATTTGTCCGAGAAAAAAAAAAAACCACATCAGTGTAAGAACAATAAAGGCTTCTTCCATTTTACACACAACAATTTTTACTGGACATGCATTAACAATCCACGGTTCATAAGGAATCCAAAACCCAATTTTCAAGGCTTTCAAATAAGAAAGCAAAGATTTTAACCATAATGCAATATGTTGTCCCTGTGCAATTTTCTGTTTATACAATAAAGATGAAAATAAAAATACATTCCAACTGCCAGTTGATGATGTCAGCAGCTTCACTTAAACTCAATCTCAATAGAGCTACACACTCATTACAATCCTAACACACACTCATTATAACTACACACTCATTACAATCCTAACACACACTCATTATAACTACACACTCGTTACAATCCTAACACACACTCATTATAACTACACACTCGTTACAATCCTAACACACACTCATTAGAATCCTAACACACACTCATTATAACTACACACTCGTTACAATCCTAACACACACTCGTTACAATCCTAACATACTCATTATAATCCTAACACACACTCATTATAACTACACATTCATTATTTTATCACAGTTTCTTTCTTTCTTTCTTTCTTTCTTTCTTTCTTTCTTTCTCTGATTTCTAGTCTCTTTGAGCTGCTAGTTTTTATACATGGCACTACTTTTAACTAGAGTTCTTCAGCACAGTTCAGTTCAGCTACAAAAACTAAAAAAAAAAAACGAACATCACACACATGCTTAAAAATCTCTATATTATTGCTTTCTTCTATTCAAGTTCCATATTTGTTCTGGTTCTTTCTTTCCTAATCTCAACCCTTTTTCCTAATATCCATAGATTCTCAGGTTTCTTGTTCCCTAGTATCCTATCCCTTTTTTTTCCTCATATCCTCAGATTCCCTAAGATTATTTTTCATAATCTTCTCATCCCCTAGTTTTACTGTTTCGTCTTTCTATTCTTGTCATTTCCAATGTCTCTTAATTTTGAGTCCCATAATTTCACAGATCCCTTGTTTTTTAGTCTCCTAGTCCCCTACATTCCTTGTTTCTTAGGATGCTTTCACATATACAGTGTTCAGTCTGTTAGAATCGAACTCTGGTACGTTTTCTTCTCCGCTTCGCTTGTGAAGGTGACAACACTGCAATCGCACTCAGGCTCGAGGTGGCCTTTGTCTGGTTCCAATCAAACTTTTGTGCAGTTTGATTGCAGTGAGGATGTGATGTGTTCCTGAATCGACCGAAATACAGTAAGTGAACCAAAAGTGCCATGTGTTTTGGGTTGCTGGTGACATTTGTCTGAGCGATGAGGCGCAAACTGAGCCTAAGGACAGAGCTGAAGTGCTGCAGAAATGCCATGTGTTCTGGAGATTTGCACCAACAAACAAAAAGGGAAAATAAACGCTGGATGTGATACACAAAATGTTTTAAACTAGGTATTAATATAATTACCTAGTAATTTATTTAGTGCTGGATCTGTGTTCTCCGTGCTTGGGTGATTTTTATGAGTGTACTTGGCAGAGGTTTGTTGCTCTCTTTCTGTCACCATGTTTCTGACCAATGAATGAATACATTTTCAGCCCTACGTGCTCGCCATACAACATTTATTTTTGCTTTTTGGATCATTTAATTACATACAGTGAGAAAACCAAATACCAAACCAAATAGCAAACGAACCAAAAGTATCAATTTTGCTCTGATTCTCGACACATGGAAAGTGTGAAAGCGTGCTTTCACAGGATCTTTGTTACGTAGTTCTCTAGTTGTCCAGGTTCCTTGTTTTTTTAGTTATTTGTCTTTCCATCTTTTATCTTTCCAGTTTCTTGTTTTCTGGTCTTCTTTTTCATCTAGATTCTCTGCTTTCTTGTATATTAGTCTTGTAGTTCCCCACATTTCTAATTGTAATATTCTTCTATAAGATGTTTACAGTAAAAACACAGGACATTATCAACATATTAGTACTGATAATGTCCATGAAATTGTATTTTTTTTTTGTGATGCACACTTTCCATAAAAGTCTCATTACACAGGATGTGATGCTAGAATTTTACGCCTCAAACCCTTGTGTATCACTGGCGTTATTTCTCTAACGCTCAGGGTTTTTAGTGTTATAGTCCCTGTATTTCCCAGCTTCTTAGTTTCCTGGTCCTGGTTTTGGTGGATTCCTTGTTTCCTAGTAATTGTGTCCTGGTTTCCTGTTTTTATTTGTTTGGAACTCTTGTTCCTGTTTCATTATTGTCTCTCAGTTTGTTCTTTGTTATTTTGTGGTCTAAGTAAATCTTATGAATTGGTTTTGTCTCCCTTGTAATGGAATCGAACAACAATTAATGGAAAAAACCCAAATAAAAAAAGCCTCGGCTGTAAATCATCACTGGAACTAGATGGGTTATTATGTTAGTGTTTTTATTCATTTATTAATTATTTTTTTAAATTACTGAATGTGTCATTATTGTGTAGTGTGTGAAAGTTTTAGTGTTTATTTTTCAGGTGTATTTATTGTGTGAATTTTGGTTTTTATGCAAATGTTTCTAGTGTTTATTTAGTGTGTGAATCTTTTTAGTGTGTTCATTTCATGTGCGAATGTTTCTAGTGTTTGTTTTTGTGTGTAAATGTTTTTAGCGTGTTTATTTAGTGTGTGAGTGCTGTTATTGTGTTTATTTAGTGTGTGAATTTTGTGTGTTTGGTGTTTCCAGATCAGTTATCTCTCATGAGAGACTCATTCAGTGGAACCATCTGTTGCCTGATGACCTGCTGCTGCCAACTCTGTGTGTTGTGTGTGTGTTGTGTTGTGTTTTGTGTGTGTGTTTGCACGTGTGTGTGTGTGTTTGGCTCAGCCTGAGTTCAGTGATTGGTTCAGTGGGCCAACACAGTCGGAGTCTGGCATGAAGACCCTCTGCGTGTGTGTGTGTATGTGTGTGTGTGTGTGTGTGTGTGTGTGTATATATATATATATATGTATTGTGTGTGTGTGTAGAGAGAGAGAGAAATTGTGGTTGGCTTGTGGCCTGTTAAACAGTGTCTGCCAGGGTGGCATTTCATTCTCTCTCTCTTTCTTTGAGTGTGTGTGTGTGTGTGTGTGTGTAGCACATGGTTTGAGTTCACACTCATTTTCTGAAGCGCAGACGTTTCATTGATTGTTTCTGTTTGATAAGAAACAAAAAGGTCTTTACACACAGCTGCTGTGCGTGTTACACTTACAAGTGTGTGTGTGTGTGTGTGTGTGTGTGTGTGTGTGTGTGTGGATACTCACAATAGTATGTTTTTTTGGTGCAAGATGGTTAATTTGTATAATTTGTGTAATAAATAAAGACGTCTCACTGTCTCTGTCTGTCTCTCTCCATGTTTCACTCGGTCTGTCTGTCTGTCTCTCAGTCTGTTTATCTCAGTCTGTCTATCTCACACTCTGTCTATCTGTCTGTCTCTCAGACCTTCTATCTCTGTCTGTCTATCTGTCTCACCATCTATCTGTCTGTCTCTCAGTCTGTCTGTCTGTCTCTCAGTCTGTTTACTTGTCTGTCTGTCTCACACTCTGTCTATCTGTCTGTCTCTCAGACCTTCTATCTCTGTCTGTCTATCTGTCTCACTATCTATCTGTCTGTCTCTCAGTCTGTCTGTCTGTCTCTCAGTCTGTTTACTTGTCTGTCTGTCTCACACTCTGTCTATCTGTCTGTCTCTCAGACCTTCTATCTCTGTCTGTCTATCTGTCTCACCATCTATCTGTCTGTCTCTCAGTCTGTCTGTCTGTCTCTCAGTCTGTTTACTTGTCTGTCTGTCTCACACTCTGTCTATCTGTCTGTCTCTCAGACCTTCTATCTCTGTCTGTCTATCTGTCTCACCATCTATCTGTCTGTCTCTCAGTCTGTCTATCTTTATCTGTCTCAATATATCTGTCTGTCTGTCTGTCTCTCTGTCTGTCTGTCTCTCAGGCTGTTTGTCACAGTTTATCTGTCTGTCTATCTCTGACTGTCAATCTCTCTCACAGTCTATCTCTCAGTCTGTCTATCTCTCTCTCTATCGCTGTCTGTATCTCTAGAGGAAATGAATCTCTTTGCTACACAGCAGTTTTATTTTCAGAGCAAACACCAGGAGTGTTTGATGTTGGAAAAAAAAAAAAACGTATGTGTGTGTGTGTGTGTGTGTGTGTGTGTGTAGTAAAAAAGTCAGCTTTGAAGTTCTCACTTCCTCTTGCTGGAAAACGTCAGGTTGAATTAATATTAATGTGTGAATACACGCACACAAACACACACACACACACCACTCACACACCACTCACACCAGAACCTAAATGAGTGTTTAGTGTGTTTTAAAGACATCGTAATGTTAAAAATGTACAGTGGAAACTGTTATAACAATTTACTACACATTATATTATATTATATTTCCATTTTATTGTTTTAAATGGAAAATATTAATCATTAGTACAATGATTCCCAGCCTTTTTTTTCTTCCAAGGCATATTTTTATAAATTCTATGGCAGACCACTAATAGTAACCACTGAAAACATCATGTCACGTGGTCTTGTCCCTGAGTTTACTGGAAATCGTGGCATGGTTGGACATTTTCTCCCCACAGAGAGGACAAAACGGAGCCGGCGCTGAGAGACCGTTCGTGAAAGTGAACCGCTATTTATTGCAGTCGTCACTGTAACCGACGTCTGCTCATGAGTTGTGTTTCCTTCTGTTTAGGTTATCACAAGCCTCATATGAAATGTTGAAATTAAAAAATCATAATCAAGTATTAATATATCATATTATATTTCAAGCATTAATAAATATTTATATTCAGAACCACTTTTACACCACCACTGATTCAAACACTGTATAACACCATATTCACAGTGTTTTATAAGTAGATCCTACATATCCTGCTAGTCAGCTAGCAAACCTGCCACTTATCCCGCTTATCCTGCTAGCCAGCTAGCAAACCTGCCACTTATCCCACTTATCCTGCTAGCCACCTAGCAAATCAGACACTTCTCCTGCTAGACACCTACAAATCAGACACTTATCCCACTATCCAGCTAGCAAACCAGACACATATTTCACTAGCCAGCTAGCAAACTAGGCGCTTATTTTTCTAGCCAGCTAGAAAACAAGCTAGCAAACCAGACACTCCTGTCACTAGCCAGCTAGCAAATCAGCTATTTATCCCTCCAGTCAGCTAGCTCTTTCGGCCATTGTTGTGACTGTTGTCGTCGGCCGTGTCTCAAATTAAAAACTCTGAAAAGTATTCATCTAGAAAATCCAGAAGACTGGTTTGCAAAACAGAGCTTTTGGTAGGTTCGAAAGCTACATGAGCGGTTTTAGTGTAAGTGCTCGATAACGATCTAGAATAGCACATAGGTATATGCTTTATTTAGTCAGTAGTGAACAGCAGTGGTGCTGTACTGATCCCACTGTTTGCGTTTATATTGCCTCACGTGGATGTGGATGCTTTTCTGTAGCGTTTACTTTATGAGGACTTGCCCAAGTGACACTATAATCCAGCCTATAAGGTGTGTGTGTGTGTGTGTGTGTGTGTGTGTGCGCGCACGCTTGCTTTTCTGAGCTCACTAATGAAGATGAATTGAGTTATTTTCTGAATCATTGGTCTCTGATGTGTTATACAAAGAAGACACAGACAAACAGACACACATATACACATACACACACACAATCCCTTAATGCCTAAACTGATAGAAACAAATTCCTGTTTGATTGATGACACTTCGAAACAAACAATGATGTATAAATATTAAATCTCCACGCAACAGAAAGACATTTTATTTAATATATTGTGATATTCATTAGACATCAGCTGTTTTATTTTATATAGATTTAAAGTAGCTTTGTGTGTCTTTGTTAGAGAAGTCAATGTCCAATAACTGTGTTAAATTGTATAACTATTATACATGATCCTTGCGTATACATTAAGTCTTGCACAACCTTTCATTGTTACTAGTCAACCAGTAAATAAACCACTTTCTTATTATTATTCTTAGCTACACTGTTATCAACAGAAGTAATTAAATCTGTGGAATAAATATGCAAAATAATAAATTTATGCTTCATATTACACCATCTATGTACCAGGTCATCTGATCTGATGGCTCATCTGAAATCGTTTATTCTGAAACTGAGAACACACAGCATGGAAGCTCATGTCCATCAACAGAGCAGTCCTTGTAGCTCGAAGATGGAGGATGTGATGTCTATAGCAGTGCCTGGGAGGGTTTTCCCAGCTGATAATGGCCCTTGAGTTGTTCTGCCATATGCATTTTGAGCCTCGGTAGCATCTTAGTAGCTGAGTGGGATCAGATAGTGATGTGCAACCCGCGGCACTGAAAGCGCTCTTTCAAACTGCACTGGCCAAACAAGAGAAAGCTTTTATTTAGCTATAAAGCACAACAAAAAAGGAATTCCTTAGAGAGTGGGGGGGATATGGGATTAAAAAATGGTCTCGCTCACACCTCGACACTTCATACAATGTGATATCAGAGTGACAATATTCAATTAAAGCAAAAGAAAATAAAAACACAAAGCACAGTTGTCTGTAGAATTGGTTTCATCTAGTCTGAAATCTTTTCAAACAAATTATATTTAGCATGCATCCTTTATATTCTTCATTTCATTTCCTTGTGTAATTCTACTCTAGGAGGTTTATTCATTCCTATTTATAGTACAGCTCTTCACATTGCTGCTCAAACACAGGTTTGCTAGTGGGATAAATAGCTGGTTTGCTAGGTGGCTAGTCAAATATGTGTCTGTTTTGCTAGCTGCCTAGTGTAATAAGTGTCTGGTTTGCTAACCGGCTAGTCAGATAAGTGTCTGGTTTTCTACCTGCATAGTGGGATAAGTGTCTGGTTTGCTAAGTGTCTAGTGGGATAAGAGTCTGGTTTGCTAGCTGCTTAGCTGGATAAGAGTCTGGTTTGCTAGCTGGCTAATCAGACGAGTGTCTGCACTGATAGCTGCTTAACGGGATAAGTAGCTGATTTTCCTAATAGCCTAGGGTGATAAGTAGACTTGCTAGCAGAATAACTGGAAGTCATGGATCTGTGTGTGTTTGTGTGTGTGTGTGTGTGTGTGTGTGTGTTTATGGAGAATGCCCAGGTCCCTGTGGAGTGTATAAGGTGTAACACACATGCCACATTTAACCATCTGTTACACACATACACACTCTTTGGCTCCCTGTCTGCTACAGTATGCCACAAACATGCTACATGCAGGCTCACCATACTCTCTCTCTCTCTCTCTCTCTCTCTCCCCTCTCTCTTTCACCCCCCCCACTACACGCACTCTTGTTGTGAATGGTGTCAGGTCCTGCCCCCTTTTCATCTTGTGTACAGTACAGAATGGAGGAATGATGACAATGCTGGGTTATGATTGGCTTCAGACCTCTCTCTCTCTCTCTCTCTCTCTCTCTCTCTCTGTCTCTCTCTCTCGCTTTTCTCTATCTTTTTTTGTCTCAAGGTGTATAGTCTGACTTTGGACTACATATTTCTAGTGTGACTAAAAAATGATAGAAATATGTGGTTCAAAGCCAGACTATATATCTGGAGACAAAACAGATTGAGAAAAGAAAGAGAGAGAATTCTCTCTTGCTCTCGCTCTTTCTTTTCACTATCTTTTTTGTCTCCAGGAATATAATCTGGCTTTGGACCACATATTTCTACCTGATGTACTCTTAATTTGTTTGGGTGTTGACTAGTTTTTTTCTCTTCTTACTCTCGCTATTACCTTGGTCAAAAATAAACACAACTCCTCTGATGTGGGTGGAAAAGGGGCATGGCATCTGAAATCTACAATCATATTTTATCTTAAAACCAATTAGAACAAATAACTCACAGGCATTGTGCATAGAACCTTGTGTAATTAACAGAATCTTCACATTATATTGAGACATAGGGAATGCAGCTTAAGTGATATTTTAAGAAAGTGGTTTTCGTGCATTTTTGCCACAAATTATTATATTAAAGATAAAGGTACATGCCCCACAATACAGAGTCCCACTATCCTTAAGTAAAAGTATGGGTAATGAATCAAAGTCTTACTTTACAAGAGTATGGAGGTAAAAATCTATTTGAATAATAAAGTTTATCTATTTAGGTTTCTTAAATATTCACCTTGGAATCCTTTGTCGCTGAGTGTTCTCCAACAATTATATCTTTGAAGTTTAGTATCTGCAGCGTTGACAAAAATGCGATGAAAATGAGGTGCAGTTAATAACAACACCAACGTTTATGTGGTAAAACATTCGACTGTTGGCGGCTGAGTGATACAAAAGAAAAGCCTTTTGTCCGGAGATTGCAAGTTGGAATCTTGACGATGCAAAAGCCAGTTGTGGCCAGGAGTCCAAGATAGCAAAATTTGTTGTACCAATTCTGTGGGTGGAGGGGATGACAATTACAGAGACACTAGCCCATCATGACGGTTTGTGAGCTCATGTATGTGGAAGAGGGCAGATAGTGCTTGCCTCTGAGTGTGTTACACTGCACCATGACACAGTAACCAGTAAAGATGCATTTGGCTGGCTTCACATGTCTCGGAGAAAGCATATGTTAGCTTTTTCTCTCTCTGGTTGGTAGTGTAGATATCATATGATAGAGGCTGGGAAGTGATCAAGATCAAATTAAGGAGAAAATGGGGAAAAATTTGGCTGCAAGGCTTACTGGAAATTATTTTACCCTGCTGCTATGTATTTGCATTTTTGTTTTGTGTCTGTGTGTGAAAATAGGTCATTAGCATAGTTGTGTGCAGTTTTGTTTGATGTGGATGTAAATCTGATTATATGCCTTAAAAAAATAAACAAAACAAATTAAAGGCAAAATCATAACTGAGTGGCACAGCAACTGGGCAAGAAAAAAAATCTCCAATATAAGGAGTAAAAAATATGTTTTTTTTTTCCTGGAAATTTACTTGAGTAAAATTACTTAGTATTCAGGCAATCTTACAAAATAGTACTTAAGTACAGTAACAACCTCCCAATACTCAAGTAGTTTCCGCTCCTGATCATAAGTCACACCTATACATAAAGTCTCCGCAGGAATGCCAGCGTCTTTATTGAACACATCGGCGTTGATGTCAGTGTTGGCGAGTTGCTAAACAAAGCCCAGTTCTGTTAACACCACTAAACCATGTAACATTGCAGTTTAAATTTTCTGAAAAGCTGTGTGAGGTGAACATTTTGGGTGGGAAACTATACCTAATGTGAAACCTAGCACATGTTATGAACAGACGATCCTGCAAAAATAAAACACAGTATAAGACCACCTGGCAAGCATCCTTACAATATCTCAAGTCAAGTCATGTCAAGTGGCATTTACTGTAATTTCAACCATATACAGCTAGTTAGTACATAGTGAAATGAAACAGTGTTCTTCCAGGACCAAGGTGCTACATAAGACAAACACAGAACAACACAGAGCTACAAGGGACTACATATATTTATACATAAAGTGCACAAGAGCACACATGTGCAAGACAGCACAAGACAGTACAATGACTACTGAAAATATATCTGCTTTTTTTGGAGAAGAACCGAGGAGTCTAAAATAAACATATGATATTTATAGTGCTGTTGAATTCTGGATTCTGATTGGTCAGAAGGTATTGATTCATTTTCTTTAACAGCAGCTCTGACAGTAGTGTCAGCTGCAATTCAAACCACAGGTTTATATCTAAGACATTATCGTTTCTGTAATAACAACTCGTTCACAGGGATGTGGTGATATGGTGAAGTTTTCTGTAAGGAGACATTTTATTGGTAACACAAAAAAAGTAAAACATACAAATCTGTTTTTTTTTTTCTTATTAATTTCAAGAGACAGAGAATGGCTGTTTATAGCTGCTATAACATAAGTAACTTACTTCATGGACGTTTACCAACATTAGGTGTAACAATAACTGATAAAAAATTGTAATTGTTGACAGATTGCTGTGGTATAAGAGGAGTAAAACACTTGGCTACTGGAAAATATTCAACCTTGGGGTAGTAATGTGGTTGTTGATTAATTTCCTGTAACAGGACACCCCCAAGTGTTTTATTATATAAGAATATCACTACACCGTTGTTCCCTTTTCCTGTGTATATATACACGCCTTTCTCTCAGTCGAGGACATTTCAGGTGAAAGACCCAATAAAAACACACTCCAGTCGAGATGGAGTCAGACTCCAAAACAAATGTGTGTGTGTGTGTGTGTGTGTGTGTTGGCTAGGTGCACTATTATTCCCATTATTCACACTTACAGGAGGTTTATGACATCATCATTACACCACCATGCTGCAGAATGCTATTGTTTAACTGATTAAATACACATGTAGTCTCTCACTCTCTCTCTGTCTCTCTCTCTCTCTCTCTCTCTCTCTCACACACACACACACACACACACACACATTCCTTAGTGTTGTGTATATTGTGTTTCTGGAGTAATGTTCCATAAATGACTCATTTCAATTAGAAAGTGTGTGTGTGTGTGTGTGTGTGTGTGTGTGTGTGTGTGTGAGAGAGAGAGAGAGAGAGAGAGAGAGAGAAGATGGAGATTAAAGTTTAAATCCTGAATTATTGTTCACAAAACCCAGACTTGAGTCTCGATGGAAACACTGCTCATGCCAATCAGACAGTCATAATCTCAGACATACACAAACACACACACACACACACACTCTCAAGAACCTGAACGAAACTAAGCACACCAGTTTAACTGCACAATTTCCAACAGAACAATCGTACAGAAATACCCACAATCCTTAAACACACCTCCTTCTGTCTCACTCTTTGTCTTTGTTGGCTAAAAAACATCATTGTAATGGAGCTGCTGAAAACTCTCAGTTTTTTTTGTGCTCATTAGCATATCATAACAACAATCTGGAAAAAAACAATAGAACTGGCTTTCCTACTAGCTAGCTAGTTAACTTTCCTTACTATTTCACATGCTGATGGTTATTCTGATGGAGTTCTGAATTCAGTACTCAGGATCAGTAGTGCTGTCTCTCCAACAACGGTCATTAATCAGTAGCCGGTCAGCTGTTTGTCCATAAACTAGCGTGTTATGTAACTGGGTGAAAATTTTAGCAAATGTTACTGAAAGACTTGAATTTATTGGCATCTTGTTTTGAAAATTTTGGAAAGTACTATAAAGAAACCACCACAATCAAATAAAAAAAAAAAAACAGACTGTGTTTAAAAAAAACACACACACACACAACGTTAAACTTTATTTATTTAAGAAAATTAATATAAAATGCTACCATGAATTTAAAACAGGTACTCTTAAAAAAGAGACAAATTTAAACACAGAATTAAAACAAATTTTTATTTAATTTAGCTACATTTATTTACCAAAAAGCAATATTATATTAAATACGATGATTGATTTAAAACACTGAAAATAGCTAAATATTCAAAACACTGCAGTGGATTAAAAATCCTTGGTGTAAAACACAGAAATACTTTATACACACTGCAACAATGCAGTCAATTTAAAGCACAAGTGGTATTAAACACTGCAATCTATTTAAACCACCATATTTAATTGTAGCACCATAACTGATTTAAAAACAATGCAATCAATAAAATTAAAAAACACAGCAATCGTTTTGAAACGATGCGATCTATTTAAAACACCACAATCATTTTAAAGCACTACAATCAATTTGCAACCTCACAATCGATTTAAAATGTCATTTTTCACTTGACCACTTAGCCACTTAGCAGGGCAGGTGGGAAAACCTGAGCAGATAAGAAAGCAACATGACAGGGAGAAGGACAGCGGATATGAAGGACAGGGAGAAGGACATTAGCAGATACTCAACCATGCTAGCAACCTGTACTCACAAGATTTCTGGTTGGTTAATGGCAGGGATGTGAAAGCTCCAAAGAAATGGTACCAGAAGAACCCAACCTGGTGGAGAACAAGAGAGGTGAGCAATAACACAGAGCAATTTGAGGACTAACTAGCAAACAGTGCAGTGAGTTCCAGTGAAAGTAATGCCAAAGAGGGGAAGCCAACGTTAAGCTTGTTGATGCGAGTTAGTTCTATATTGCTTCACCTGAAAATGTTAGAAATGTAAGAAAAATACACTCACCTCAGCAGAACAGATGAGAAGATGCTATCTGCAGATTTAGAGTACAGAGTACAACAGTGAGCAAACTAAAAGCTTGTGGGTGCCAGGGAGTTCTTTATATGTTAGAAATGTATGAAAAATACACTCACCGCAGCAGAACAGATGAGAGGAAGGACACAAGCAGTTAAGCAGACGGCTCCATATAGAGTTTATAAGGTCTGATGTGTATAGGAGAAGAGAAGAAGATGGGGAGAGATACCTGTATGGCAGCAGTATTTATTGCACCTTACATCACTTCCTAGGTTGTGAAAGGTCTTGGCATGCGTGCACATGAAGGTATCCAGTGATTCTCACTGCCCCTGGCGGTTAGGAGGGGTGAAATAGAAGTCATTTAAAATTCCACAGTAACAGGTGAAGGTGCTGGAATTTTAACAGCATATAATGTGGCATGCGCTGTGACATCGCACCCGATTGACAGTTAAATCGCTTTTCTTTCAGGAGAGAATGGGTGTTGAATACAATGATTACGTGGTTGAATTCTCATATCAAAAGGTGTTGCTTTGCTCTGCCTGTAGTTACGACTCTAACATAAACAATGTTAATATTAATGCTAGTTCTGATATGTTATCGTTTCTATAGCAACAACTCATTCACAGGGACTTGTACAGTTGTTGATATGCTGAAGTTTTCTGTTAGTAAACGTTTATTTAACATTTATGAATGGAGTCTCCAGTGTCAGAGCTTTGTAACAAGTCAATATGTTCCCTGACATGGGGGCTAGTTCCTGATATTGATTACATTATAAACAGTCACAGTCGTTCTCTCACCAGCCTTACTCTTTCTCAAAGTTAATAAACCAAAGAGTTTGTCAATAAGATGATACAGAGAAATCGTAAAGTGTAAACTCCTCTTTCCTGAAGATCTGAGTCTCCTAACATTAAATGTAAATGTAAAACTCTAAAAAGTGCAATGTGTCGTTCCTTAATAAAGTAAAATCTCTAATCGTTGGCAGATCAGTGTGGTAGAAAATGAATTCTATCAGTATAGTACAAACTAAAAAACATCTAAAAATATAGTTTTAAAGTTTTTTCTTTGTTTCTCTATATTATTATTTATTTATTTTATTTTTTTTAGCAGGTGCAGCTACAGTTAAAGGAATTGACAGGCAATATAAAACACAGCAACTGATTCAAAACCTTGAAATTATTCATTAAAAACACTACTGTTCATTTAAAACATGAAATTTTTTAAAATAAACACTGAAATTCAAATCCTAATAATTTTTTTTAAGTTTAAAATATGATAAAACTTTACAAATAATTTAAAATCTAAATAAAACACTGTAATCAGTGGAGTTAAAGCATCACATTAGAATTATAAAATGGCTAAATAAATTTAAAACACCTCAACTGATTTAAAATCTCACACTCAATTAAAAAAATATTTAAAACTAGAGTTGATCCAATACCGTGAGCCGAATACCAGCAAAACAATGGATATCAGAGAAAAAAATATAATTAATTCAATCTGATTCTGTAAAACTTTATACTTTATTATATTTTTATATTAGCATTGTAGTTTAACTGACTTTTAAAAAGCTAGTGTGTACATTTAAAGCTAGTGTGTAATTTAAGGATACTTACTGTATCCCAGAAATCAAATGTACACAAATGTAATCAAATTTCCCTTATTGGAAATGCAGCTGATTAGCCAAGACCTGTTTATGTGATTTCTGACACTTTTATAAAGAAAAAAAGGAAAAAGAATTTGTTTTAAAGCAAGTGTGGTATTTTTTTTAAATAGATTGTGATGTTTTTAATAGAGACGGCACAATAGCACTTTTTCTTTTCCAGTACTGACACTGATACTGAAACCTTGAGTATGAGCTGACATCGATACCAATCCGATATTTTTTCTTTCAAAACTAATGAACTTGAAAATGATATTTTAAGATTTTTTTTAGAATCATTTCACAAAAAATACAGTAAGTGTTGTCTTAAATTACACACACACACACACACACACACGAGGTAAAGTTTATCTCCAGCAGGCCTCAGCAGCTCTTAATTACAGTAAACAAGCAGTGCTCATTAACACACCCTCAATGTCTCTCATTCTCTGAAGAACCTGTTTCACTTCTGCTGTGTCCACAGGTGTGTAAGATGTGTATCAGATCTATCAGGGGATCTCATCACACACACACACACACTTCTACCCGCCCGCATTCCCTGTCCTGATAAGAGCGACACATTCGCTGCCTATAGCAAGTCACAGAGAGTTTGCCTCCAGAGTGTGTAGTTACATCATTGTTTTGTGTGTGTGTGTGTACAGACACGTTATGTCATAATTTCACTCATTGAACTTTAACCTTTTATCCTTGAGGTACATTCCTATAGTTTTGTGTCTCTCTTCCTCTTGGAAGAGAAATGTTTAATTTGGATGGATCAGTTTTAAATTTAAACTGTGTGTCATCATTTCACAAAAGTACTTTAAAGATATGGGCCACAATGGAAAAAAGCAGACCGGACTTGAGCACATCTGTGTATTGGCTTCTGAAAGAGCCAGTTTTAAAAGGTGCACGACGAGAACGTTCTTTACCAACTGACGTCTTGATAAATAAAAGAGTGATGAATGTACAAAACCTAATGGATTTGGCTGGGAGCAATATGGACGATTCTGAGTCAGATGCAAGAAGATTAGAAATCCGATCTATCCGTGTAGTAGAGCAGGCTCTGAGAAAGTTTTGGAGAGCACTAACTGGAACGGAAAGAGAAATTCTGACAAAGTGGTCCAATGAACAAATAATACCTGATGAGTCTGATACCTTCCCCAAGCTACATATCAGACTTCGGCTAACAGACAGTGGAGAGTCAGCTACCTCACAGCACTTGGGCATTAGTGGAGTTTGGATGGAAATGGATTCTGCTCGGGGAAAAATGTTTTACA